>NC_086228.1:3800000-3965000 GCF_036321145.2 Pelmatolapia mariae | reverse complement strand
TTTGCCAGAATCTCTTCGAGGCAGTCCGAAAGTCTTTTTCCATGGCCTCTCCGAACTCCTCCCACACCCGAGTTTTTGCTTCAGCCACTGACCGAGCCGCATTCCGCTTGGCCTGTCGATACCTGTCAGCTGCCTCCGGAGTCCCACAGGCTAACCAAGCCCGATAGGACTCTTCTTCAGCCTGGTGGCTCCCTTCACCTCTTGGTGTCCACCATTTGGTTTGGGGATTACCACCACAGCAGGCACCAACCACCTTGCGGCCGCAGCTCAATGCAGCAGCTTCGGCAATGGAGATGCTGAACATGGTCCATTCGGACTCAATGTCCCCAGTCTCCCTCGGAATGCTGTTGAAGCTCTGCCGGAGGTGTGCGTTGAAGATCTCGCGGACTGGGGCCTCTGCTAGACGTTCCCAGCACACCCTCACTACACGTTTAGGTGCACCGGGTCTGTCCAGCGTCCTCCCCTGCCACCTGATCCAACTCACCACCAGGTGGTGATCAGTTGACAGCTCAGCCCCTCTCTTTACCCGAGTGTCCAGAACATATGGTCGCAGGTCTGGTGATACGATTACAAAATCGACCTGCGGCCTACAGCGTCCTGGTGCCACGTGCACTTATGGACACTCTTATGTTCGAACAAGGTGTTCGTTTTGGCCAAACTGTGATTTGCACAGAAGTCCAATAACAAAACACCGCTCGGGTTCAGATCAGGGAGGCAGTTTCTCCCAATCACGCCCCTCCAGGTCTCGCTGTCGTTACCCACGTGAGCATTGTTGTCCTGCTGGGAGACTTCAGAGTCTCCAGGTGGAGCACCTTCCAGCACCCCACCCAGGGACTCTAAGAAGCCTGGGTACTCTGAACTGCCACTCGGCACATAAGCGCAGATGACAGTCAGGACCCGTTCCCATTATTTATATATATATATATTTTTTAATCATCCATCTATCTATCTATCTATCTATCTATCGAGAGATTATAACCACAGGTTTAGCCTAAGGACAAAAATCATTACAGTCTGGAAATTGTTAGTGCAAACTGCAAATCTAGACAAACTACAATCTTCTATGCACCCATCATGTTTGCAAATTTTTCACTTGAATAAATTTAAAAAGAGAAAACAAATGCAGCTACACAGGTAAAGATTTTGAGGCCAGAAGACTAAACAAGTAACAGTCTTTAAATACTGCTTAATCTGAGCAGATTTAACCCATGGCTGTGCCAAAAAACCAAACCAAAAAAAAACCAAACCAAAAAAACCACACCAACACAACCCCAAACAAAACCCTGTCACAACAATGGCAATAGATGCATGGTTCCAGTTTAGAGAATTTCCCGTTAACACACACACACACACGACAGATTCTTCCTCACAGCGTTTTTTTATTCGTTCAACATCTCACATTACAAATACTTCAAATGTATGCATACAGTTACAAACAGTTGGCAGCAAATGAATATATGACATTAGATCTTTGTTTTACTTCAGTACTACAAACCAACTATAAAAACTGACGTCTGTATTGTAGCGCAAATTAATCGAGAAAATATAAAAATTGGAACTTACATATAAATGTGAAATGACTTTAAAAAAAAAAAATCAAAATGATATCAGGTAAAAAAAAAAAAAAAAAAAAAAAAAAAAGAAGTTAATAAATATAACCTTCCCAGCATTTAATTAAAAACTATTGAAATTTTGCAATCAAGTAATACTAACAGACATAATCATTTTTTCCCATGTGAAAATGTGGAGCACAGATACAGCAATTAGAAAAACTAGACACGTCAACGAGTTGAACACATCACCCCAAAAAAAAAAAAAAAAAAAAAAAAAAAAAGCTGATCAAAATGATAGCAATTCATTTCAACTGAAAATATAGCAAATGGTAAATACATTATCGACCTAGTATATACAATGTTTTCAATCACAGTAGCATGGTTGTAGCAAAATATGTTAATAAGCACAAAACTAATGTTTAAAAATAAATTCAGGTATAAATTATTTTTTTTTTCCTTTTGCAGACATCAGCATGAACAATAGGAAACAAAGGTGTGTAAATGACTGCATGGTTTATATGGACTGAATGACTTACACTGCGGAGAACTGTTTCTGGAAAGAATAAGTATTGCACATAATGGCTCAAAGTTAACTTGCAACATTAAATCACATTCAGGTTATGTCCCAAAGCATGCCACATCACAAAGGGGGTCAAAGTGATCAAGTCTCCTCACCTATGTCCTACTGAGTGTCCTCTATGTTACAAAAAACAGACCTAAAGTGTTGTCACTGTGTAGATTGCATAAACATCACGTCTGTGTAAAGGAAGGCAGACTCCATCATGTAAAGAGAGGCTACAAGAGAGGCAATCTCAAAGAGAAATAAAGAAAGTCAAAGAGAGGAAAAAAAAGGAGATCTAGTGCATTACATTAGGTCCTGCATTATCACTAGTCATTTTATTTCTTATGCATGCCACGAATAAGTAGAACTCACAGGCAGTCCCAGAAAGAGGATCTAAATATTCAAACAGCTGATATCCACTCCGGTGATAGAAGGGAAGATTTCACATTGACCAAAGCCAAAACATTTACCCTAATGATAATCTTAGTGACTACACCTAGGAGCAAAATATCAGATTATATGCATTTTCAAGACTATCAAAATCAGTTTAGAAAGGTCTTGCCATGCCTTAGGATCCTGTAATGATGTTTATTAGGACAGAGGAGAATCCATATATGACTGGCTAATGATAGCTTTATATATTTTTTTTGTTGTTTTGTTTTTTTAAATCTACAGAATCACACCAATGCACCAGACAATTTTCAGATTTACCAGCACTTAAATATATAAAAGCTAATTGAAAATTATATTAATCTCATTCTTTTTTGTTAAATTAAGTTTACCATAAATGCAGATCTCTTAGTAACAAAGGTACAAAATTATTTTTCACCAAGTGAAAAAAATGAGGTATTGCAAAAGGAGTTCTCCCATCTGTGAAAAATGTGCCTAAAATGACTATTGAAAAAAATATTTAGAAAAGTAGTGCATAATAAATGTATATATGTTCATGACAAAATAATCAGCTATAAAACACTGTACAAAAATCAGCAGGCCATGTATAAAATAATATCTTTATCTCTGTGACAGCAAATTCTAGCTACTACCATATCCAACCACAACACTTGTGAGAGAAGCTCCAGTCACGGTAGAGCGTGCAGTGGTACACCATGAGGACAACTCAGGGAGACTGGACTGTGCATTCCCATTAGTTTGTACTACATTAGCATGTTAGCTTCCAGTGCTAATATCCCTGACAATATAAAGTGAGTAAATACTACTGCCAATACCTGAGCCCTGAGGGCTGTGTCTTTGTTAGCTGAAACTCACAAACCAAAACTCCAGCCATTCCTCCACTGTATGAGAACGTTATCCTGACTACCCTCAGATCAATGACTGTTTTAGGTGATGTGTTTAGGCCAATCTTTGGTTTGCCCTTTCTGGTTACAAAGTGTTGACTTTTAAACCAAGACCTGAAAACTCATGCTGACAATCTTAAACATGTGTACTGAACTGAGGGGGAGATTTTTATTTTTTTTTTCTTTTGTGACGTGGCCAAATGCTATACACTGAGCTGCTTGGAAAACTCAATCATCCATCCATCCGAAACAGAGTTCCACCACTGTTCACCTCAACCATTTACATTAAACCTTTGGTAAATTGTACAGTTGTTCTCTAATCCTGCAAGCAAAAAGTAAGAAAATGCACCCTTCCTAAACTCCCATAGTTAGTATACTGATTTAGGTGTGATGAACCTCACTTAAATTTTATGTTACTCTCATCAACAAATGTAAGCAGCTTTGCCAGCTAATATGAAAAAAAAAAAAAAAAAAGGAAAAGAATATAGTCAAGTCAACAAGAAACACAAATCCAAATCTAATGCATCCATATGCTCATGCACACTGAAAGTCAAAACATAAATGGGATTTCACTCTTCTTAGCATTTACTTTTTGTGGGCCCAAGTTTAAAAAAAATAAAAAAATAAAAATAAATTATCATTATTACCATTTTTTTTCTCAACTTAAAAGAAAAGTGCATTTATTTTTCATCAAAGCCCATACCCCGCCCTTAACTACCCCTTTCTCTCAGTCCCTCCCAGGTCTCTCGTCTCAGTTCCAGCGGAAGGAGATGTGTCGTGGTCGGTCCCCTCCTTCCTTCACCAGCGGCTTGTGGAACTCGCGGCCGGCCCGGGAGTGGATTGCTGCCCAGCAGTACTCACAGTAGTACTGCAGACAGGTCACATTGGCGCAGAAGAAAGGAGCAAACTTCCCCCCGCAGCGAGTGCCCTGGCACTCATCGCACAGCTGGTCATCCAGGACGTATGGCTTCACTTCCACCTGGGAAAAGAGAGAGAGTGTAAAATGTGGTTAAATGGAGTCTGAGAACGATTATAATTCATGCGACATGTCTGGTAAGTGGGAAATTTATATTTTGAAACATACCATCTACATTTTCAGGATATGAATATGGAACTAGAATCGGATCAACTCACCCGTTTATCAATCTCCCCGTGCTGCAGTTGAACAAATCGGGCACTAATGGCTGCAATGTAGCTTTGCTGATTGGAGAAGGCCACTCGCCCTGCCCCTTTTGGATACTTCAGTTCAGGATCTGTGTCGATCCCAGCATAACACACGCCCCCATACAGACGGTCCATGATCATGGCAAGCTCAACTGGAATAGCAGTGAAACTTAGAGTGATTTTAACAGTTTGAATCTCAGAAGCTTGATACATTTATTAGTCACTTCAAATGTATACCTGCACGCAGGGGACGAGGGACACCTCCTACAAAGATAGTCTTCCTTGGGTCCAATGGCTGAGAACCATCCATTACAAAGTCACTATCATTTAAATTCCAGGGCCGGATCTGGACCTACAAAATTTAAAATACATAATTTCCCCAGTGTCCTACTCGTTTCTGACCAAGATACATTTAGAACTGATAATTTTAAGGCCTTGGTGCTTATGTAATATGGATTATAACAGTCTGAATAGTCTTGTCAGTTGCGGCAGGGGCTTTTTACAAGAAGCCTCTTGTGTGCTGCATTTAGCATACAGCAGAATGAAAAACCATTTGTAATGAGGATAGACACAAAAAAAAAAAAAAAGCCCACTGCATCTACGCTGGAAGTGATTTGCTTGTTTCACAACTTTGAAGTTGCTGGCCGGTCACTTGCAGGCTTCACAGGCTCTTATTGCAGAGTTAACCCCTCTAATGTATTTACTATTGTTAATATTCTTCTTATATTCTTCAGTCTGGAAGTTGAGGAAAGATTGTTAGGTCCTGCATGTTTGGCATCGACACATGTGCGATCCACATGACTGCAAGTCACTTCTGGTGTGGATGCAGCTTTAATGCTAAAACTCACCGGTTTGTCTTTGATGGTGGGGCTGGAGACACACAGGTAAAGCTTGCCATCCTCCTGAATGCAGGCATCAATCAGGGCCTGAACAGAGCTCTCATCTTGAAACAGCAGGAATGCATATCCTGGAAATATTGGGCATTCGGAACAATGAGTGCTCACCAGAAAATAACAATTTTTAGTGTGAACGGCACAAAATATCAAATTAAACTTTTTTGACGCACCTTTCGGTGGAAAATAGGACTTGCTTTCTGCCTTATGGGGCCAGTCCACGAAAAGATGACCAAACCGACGGAAACTGGCAGTGATTTCATCTAGAAAACAAAAACCAAAAAAGAACAGTTAGTCAACAAGCACATCAGCAGACCTATTTAAAATGACACTGCATATCACTACCATGCCACAGGACGCCATTGATACAGTAGCTGAAATATAACTTGTAAATATATAACTTAAATCTAGAAATGCCATAAAACATGTGAAACCACACAAAAAAAAAAAGTTGTTTATATTTCATTATTGTAAAAACTGCAGTTAGTCAAGGACCCCCTTCAGGTTTAACATGACTCACCTTCATCTATGTCTGGGGGCAGCCCTCCAACAAACACCTTGCGCGAATATCGCTCCACACGTTCACCATTAAGGGATGCAAAGCAGTGGCCTGGACCGAGGCCAGCAAGCCCCTGGTCACCTGACTCATCATCTCCAAAAGAGCGCTCATCCTCCATGGGGAACAAAGACGAATGACCTAATCGAGAGAAGGATCTAATTAACACATTTTAACTTCCAATCAGAATTAATCCAAATAAGTTCAATCACAAGAAATAGAAAAAAGGGACGATTGCCACTTCTTATCCCACAATAAAATTAGGATTACTATTAATACTAGTTCTTGATGGATAGCCTGCAAAGGTGTAAACTCCCTGAAGAGGAAAAAAGGATCTCAAGCAGTGAAGACAGAATAATCAGTGATGCAGACAAAAATCAAGCAGACAAACAGAGTCAAAAACAAAGCAATCATGTCAGAGGCAACTGATGCTCTTTAAATCACATCAAAGAAATCAAAATGACAGACGTATGACATTAACAAGCTTTACCTCGTCTTCTCCCATAACTTCTTGCTGCATGTAAAACAAAACAAGACACTCTTAAATTGTTTTTAGAAAAACGTCACAGGATAAACACAAATATATAGAAAATTTCTATCAACCATTTACAATTAGTTGTGAAGGTCTGGACTCCAATTTTAAGAAACACATTTTTTTTATTTTTTTTATTTAATCTGCTATGCTGACTTCAGCTGAAGTATTGCATTTTTGTTTGCATATCATTTACATATCATTCAATGGTAGAGGTGAATGTCCGCCCTAGTGAAAGGAGCTGAAGTTTACTGAATGACAAACAAAAAAAACAAAAACAGGAGCGGCTTCATAAAACCGAGAGATGAAATGATTCCCAAATGGAGTAGGAATTCTATTAATTCCCTTCTTTCATGTCTAAATAGCTGAAATGATGAGGGGGTGTTCTTCATGTACAGGAAAAGGAAAATGACAGCATTTAGTAAAAAATTTAGAAAAGGCCACAAATGCAACTCACGTTGTCAGTACAAGTAAACTAAATGTGCATCTTGGTGCAATATACATTAAAATGAGGCCAAAAATGTGTGTTAAACCATTTTGTTTCACCTCTATGAATATGACCGCAGGAATATGATTTTGATTACAGAGAAGCCGAGAGAGATGGAAAAAAAATTAAGAGATGGAAAACATCATCATTAAAAATGGCATGTATGACTGTATAAAAGATCAAAGACGAGGTTCAAAAAAAGAAGATACGCGCATCCACGCTCTCAAATTAGCATTAACAGAACTGGCTGTGATGCAAAATGGCTCCCTTCTGACTGATGGTAACAAAAGGTAGATGTTTTATTAATAAGGGAGTTTGCGTCAAGATCAAACAAATGCCAGTGGAAAAATGCTGCATATGATTGGTTTCATAACTTAATAGAAGATAGGTAATGTTCTGCACTGAGAGACTGAAGACTGCGTTGGCCTCATTCACAGTGTACGTGGTTAGATTTTAATGCATGTTTGGGGAAAACCACCAAGGCATTTATGTGGCTTTGTAAAAATCAGATTTTACTTTGTGCCCTAGTGTTCATTTATGGTTATCTAATTCACTTAGTCTAAGCCGGTCTTCGTAGCCCACAATAACTGCGCAAGGGAATTACCAAAATGGCTGCCGGGGAGCCATGGAATTCTTTTGGTGTTGAAAGGTTGCAGTCAAATAGTCTTTTACTGGTTGGAATTTTCACAACTTTAAGGAAAGGTGCTGCTCCTAGAGTTTAACCCCCCCCCCCCAAAAAAATAAATAAATAAATGAATCTAAATAAATCATGAAACAATCTTTAACAAAAGAAAGAGATAATGCTCCGACGGTTCATGAAAACACCCGATCGGTATGACCGACGAGTAAAGTGGGCTTTGGTGTTGAGTCAGTTCTGCTTTGCTGCTTTTTAAGATCCAGCCAACTTTTGGGCAGGCTACAGCATCCAATTCTATAAAGCATGAGCTGGGGTAGTTTTAGTGGATAGAAAAATCATGAGCAACACCTGTAAATCAGTGTTAAATTTCTTGCAGCAGCTCCACCCACAGCCACAGCAAGCAGTGGTTCCACCTTTGACCCCAAATTATTTAAACTGGGTTTTTATACGTAGGGTGGACAACCTGCACGAAATGACACGGTGTCACATAAGGTGAAGCATCTTCAGATATGGGTTTTTGTAGGCCACCTTTTTTAGGAAGATTTTAGCTTCACGATAGAAAAACCACATTGACAACATTAAGGTTGCATAATTGCACGGCTAGTCTAAAGTGCACTCTGATTATCTTGGCACCGTGGTTGTCCTTAAGAATTTTCCTTCACATCCTTCCTTGACCTGATGTTTTCCCATTAAGGTTGTTGGAAAGTGTTCAGGGAAAGCTACATTAACTTTTTTGGGGGGTTTTGACTGTCTGACTGCAACCCAAGAATTGAAAATTATATAGGCATCCATATTGGAAAGGTCAATAATATCCAAATCTACTAATGCAACAGTTTGCCTGCAGTAAGCACAAATTTAATAAAGCTGAATAATATTTGTGGGTAGTGCCATTAACATCAAAGCACAATGCTGCAAGAGAAACATTCAAACATAACATGCATTTTGCTACTCAAGTCCTGCAGGGGATATGGAAAAAATTCCTACGTGTTGAATAAACACAGATTTCTGAATACATTTATTTACAGCCAGCAGTGAAAAAAATCTAACTGGGTCTCACTATTGTTAGTGTGGGAACCAACCTTTTAAGGAATCCTGCTCAGCCCTCATAATGTCAATCAGAGAGTTCTCCAGAGACTGCATACTGAAACCATCAAAGGACCGTGTTCTCTCCTGCTGAAAGGAGGGGAAAACAACAATTAGCTTCCTCACTTCCCAAAATCACCATCTAAAGCAGTATAAGCTGTGAGATACCCATGATGCTAATAAGTATTAAAAGTAGAAATAAAAATGCATTTTTCCCCTGTGGTGACATCCAGCACAGAGCACTAAACAGAAAATGGAGACAAAGTATGTTACAAAATCATCTGCATTCACTTGCAATGTGACATCTTTCCACTGAATCTGATAGTATCTGATAGGAAGATACACTGCATAAAATGAGCCGGTAAAAAAAATAAAATAAAATTAAAAAATTAAAAAAAAAAAAAAAAAAAAAAAAAAGCTACTTTCGGTTTTACCACATTACAATAAATACAAATTCTAACCAAAACTGAGGAGAATTGGATTCTTAAAAATTCCAAAAACAAAGAACATCTGTGAGCAACACACAACTGGTGATAAAGAATACATAAGTAAAAGTGTGTCACTTTATATAAAAGCATATCGAGTGTGTTTAAAGCTGCAGCAGAGCGTGAGACATCTCGAATCAGGACAGTAGGAAGCCCATGTGATCAACCAGATGATGAGACAGCTCTCTTTTAACCAAATGATCTAGATAAGATCTCAGTACACAATAAGTTTGAAGTCATCCGTTTAGCTGGCTTGCCTGTCACGTCTCCCGTTTTGCTCAATGGTTCATTTGTTACAGTTGAGCAAGTATGACAGGATCACATACTTAATTAGTCTGTTAAAAATACACAAAGCACATATACAGTCACAGTCCATATCTGTTCATTATTTCTCACAATACCTACTGAACTTACTTAATTTAGATATTGAGTAATTCCCTTAACAACAGCCTGTGTTTTATTTTAGCCTGTATGCCTACCTGGAAAGGATAAACACTGTCATTGCGGCTCATGCTGTCCTCCACCCAGCCCTTGTGGTTGATGCCAGAGCTATTTCTGGGGAACTTTTGCAAAGGAACCTGGAGAAAATGTTAATAATTGTATGACAAATCTCTTTTATATCAGCAAATGCAAATATCTACTATGAATATACACAGTATGAGATTAACCATGACAGCCCCGTCTACCTGATTGTTAGGGAAGGACTTCTTCAGTGGCGAAATAGAGTTCAGGCCTGTCATCCCGCCGCCGACACCCCGTCGGTAATCCCGAATCCCCTGTGTACCTCCCCAGCCACCATACCCACCTGGGCTCCACGAGGTGGATGTGGGAGTGGAGGGGCTCTGGTAGCTTCCCCAAGGGGAGGGAGGTTTGTTCTGGGTAGGAGCAAGGTGGGGTAGCTGTGTAAATGGTCCAGTGCGATGGGGATGTGGAGGGAAGGAAGGCTGGGGTTGATGAGGGCTAGCTGGGGAGCGCCTGTGCTGCTGTGGAACCCCTTGTCCCTGGGGATGGTAGTGCTGAGGGTGAGGTGTGGGAGGGTGATGCTGGGAGACTGGTCCAATCTGTGGGGAGAAACTACCTCCTGCTCCAAAGCCAGGGCCAGCATGGTGGGAGAAGTTGTGGAATAGCAAATGTGGTCCATTAGCATTGGAGCCAGCGGGACCAAAGAAACCTCCAACGTCTTCCCCAACCACAGGAGACTGGGTAGATGGGACAGCAGGAGACCAGTTGTTAAAGCTGGTCAGAGAAGATGAGGAAGAAGTGGATTGTGCACAGCTTGTACCCATTCCCAGGGTGTCCTGGTAGTCAAAGCCACTTAGCACCGGAGACTCCATCCTCAGCTTCTCCTTGCCAGCACTGCTCTCCAAAGTACCCTTCTCCAGGGAGCCGTCGTCAGGTAGAGCTCCCTCAAGCTCTCCTAAGCCTCCCCCGGCCTCCTGCTGGCCTGGAGACAGGGCCTGAGGCTGGGCCTGGACCTGAGATTTCTCCTGCATATCCTGGAGGTCCAAGGCCTTGGACTTTTCTGACTCCAGAATCTCATCTTGCATGTTAGTGTGCGGGGTTACAGCAGGGAACAGCCAAGCACTTCCCCCATTGGTGGAGCAGGTGTTGTTTACAAAGGAAGGGGGGCTGGGGGGGTTGGAAGGGTGGTGAGAGTGCTGGGGTTGCAGGTGAGGAGGGATCCTTACAGGGAAAGTAGATTTGTTGCCACTGCCGTTCTTCACCAGAACTCCAAACCCGTAGTCCCCCATTTAGGACACCCAGTAAATCTTAAGCTCACTTTTGGCTTACTCCGTCTTCTTTATCCTAAAATGTGGGAGAAAATGTATGACAAAATTTCAAAAGATTGTTAGAGTTGGCACCTAGAAAATAAGAAAAAACACACACACAGCCTTGCAAACGCAGTAGATGTGCTTGGGCTGCACCCTGCCTGGTCTTGTGATGCAATCAATGAGATTAAATCATTGACTCGCTTGGCTATGGGAGGCCTCAGATGAAATATAACACTAAAGCAGGAAGGCAACCACGGAAAAACAAGCGCAAGCAGCTAACAGTCTAAGCTTGTGAAGCTGACGTCTCCAAAAGGTCGTTACGCAGCTAGCAGCAAGCTAACAGCTGCTCCGCCACCTTCCATGTGCCCCATTAATCATGCAGTCACTTTTAAAGTACGTTTATGCATTGCAGGCTAACCACGAACGCTCAAGAGTCACGGTGACCAACACCACGAACACCTACCGAATAATCTCCCTTTTCCAAGCAATGACCTCCCCACAAGCAACCACTTAAATACAGGAAAATGTTGATGACGTCTCCAGTCTGTTCTGAATCTAGGGTAGTTCCCTTCACCGAGCCGCTAGGCTAGGATAATAGCCGATAACCGCAGAGACGTTGTAGCATACTGGCACAGCAGCCAGAAAGCAATAAACCAGTTCAGTCGCTGCAACGTCTCCTCGAATTTCCGTCAGCGTCAAAAACCTCAGAGTTTTTCGCGACGTGACATGTTGGAACCGGTGTGTGGCTCTTTAAACGACCTCGTCTGTTTCGTGTCCTGTATGTTCAATGTCACACAGCCTACCAATCCTTGTCATCATTTCTACATCCCGAAATACCGTGACGCAATTTCGACACCTACTCCAACGTAACGACAGACGTGTGTAAGCGTCGACATGTCGGGCATAGCTACCTTCAGTTCGGCGTCATGACCTTATCGTTTAGATGTTGCCATATTTTAGCGTTTTTTCCTTTTTCTGCATTTCCTATGCAGCCGGTGTAAATGGTCTCCACTCTCTTCTAGATGACAGCTGGACCAGTCGGGAGACACTTCCGTCTACAAGCCCTGCCCCCAGCTCCAACTGCTAGCCAGTGTGTGTCAGGATTTCCCTCCGTAGCCCCGCCTAAACAACCCTAGCTCTATTAGCTGATTGGCTAATTGCTACGAGTAACCACCCATCATATGCCTTCTCGATGAATGGCAGATACACCCAAGACGTTCTAGTCCCAAATAAGGATGTCTTGAAATTACTGGGAGGAGTTATTGTAGGGAAAAGTATTTTATATAAGGAAAATTATCTGTATATTTTTTTCTGTCTAAACCACAATTGAAGAGTAAAAAAAAAAGCATTTTAAAAATTTCAGTGACTTTTAGGCTTTTAGAGTAAAAAGCCAATGTTTGCAACCACCTTTTTCAAATGCAGATGAGATTATTTGGCTAAGCAAATGTTTGTAGTATTATATTGGTCCTGAAAAGCAGCGTACTTTGGTAGCAATAGATAGATAGTAGGGGGATTTTATTGATCTGCTACAATCCCTATCCACAGCATAGTCCCGCATAGCAATCTCGTTAAAATAAGCTGCTGCTATTTTCAGAATGTAATCGAGCTTGAGAGGTTCATTCATTTCACTTTGGCCAGTTGTCCTCTGATCATGCCATCATATCATACCTTCACTTACTAGATCACATTTTTACACAAGAATGTCATCTTCTACACCCATTATCCTCCTGCAAACCAAAAGTTTACATAGGTGTTTAATTCCCCTCTGGAGAAGCTGATTCATTAACAATGTAAATGGCCATTCAACGAGAGATGAAAGGTTGTCCTGTTCAAAAGGAGTGCACTTGCTTGCACAGCGTATACATTACTCTTGTGGTAGTAAAATTACTTTTGTTTAGGCTAAACCTACTCAAGAAAAACAGGGCTTGTTTTTTTAAGAACACGTGTGCTTACATTCATAACCTTAATGGTTTTTATAATAGTATCCAAACAAGCAGACATAACTACTCCATTTCACTTCCTTTCCAACCAGATTACAAGTTAATGTTTGCCCTTTCAGTGTGTCTTCTTAACAGTGTTCCTAAACCCCCAAGGCAGACCCACCCTTCATTTGTGAGTGCTAACAGTAGTGACACACATCACTTCTTCCCACCCATGTCCTGCAGGGCCTGTTGGGTTGGTTTAACAACACTGCAGTGTGTGTTGAGCTTTTGGAGTCAACACACAGAGAAAAAGAGAAAAATAACAGGCAGCTGATCCGAGTGTTACTAGTTCAGTATTATATTAATGTTATATTATTTGTGTGTTTTAATGTATGCTGCACATTTTGTGCAACCATCTGCTCCGCCATTGTGCCCATCAAGAGTTCAAGCAATATAAATGGTATCATTTTTCTGTCTGGAGAGCAACATGTTCTGTATTGACAGTATAAGAAGAGGTGGAGCCTTCAGCTATGAGGCACCTTTGATTTGGAACCAGTTCCCAGTTTGAGTTTTGGAGCCAGAAACCCTTTCTGCTTTCAAGTTTAGGCTTAGAGCTGTGTTATTTGGTAAACATTATAGTTAGGGCTCAGATGACCCTGGATTATCCCTTAGGTATGCTGGTATAACTCAGGCCTCATATGCTATTTCCACATTACTATTACATGCAGTTATCTTTGTGTCCTCTCTCGTTGGTCCTTGTCCTCTCTATCCTTTCTTTCCCTGGGACTTTTTCAGGTATTTCTGGCTCATTTCTGTCCTGGCCCGACCAGCCTGCTGAGTGTTTATTATTAAAGCGCGTATTTTCTTCAAAGTTAAGGCCAGCGACCACAATTTCTAAGACAAGTTATGCTGGAGTCTTTTTTGTTTGTTTGTTTTTTTCTCCACAGTGTCATCAAGTGGTTACTCATAAAGGATCACTGGATTTGTCTATAAATGTTTCAAGGTCTTTACTTTAACTGCCTCGAGATAACTGTTGTTCTGAATTACTGTTATATAAAAAAACTGACCTGAATTAAATTTAGGTAAAGTGAATTGCATCGAATTGAAAGTGTATTGAATTATTTCCAAATGAGAGTAGGCCTTGCTGCAGAGGTTTCATGTGTTTCATGCAGCTCAGAAAATAGATTGGCGTGTTTGATAGCTGTAGCACACACATAAAGGACATCTGTCTTTTTAAACCCAACAGTAGAAGGAGGTGGTGTGCACACTTTAACCCCAGATGGTTCTTAAATGATTCATCCATGAAACTTAGGCACCCAGTCATTTATTCATTAGTTCACATTGGAGCACACGGGGCAGACGTTCACAAAGCGCCTGGAACCAGCTTTCTCAGGTTTCGCAGCTCGGAGGCACATCCTCTCTCGCTTCTGTTCAGTCTTCTCTCAGATATGACTGTCGCTTCCATATTGACAGAGCTCAGTTGCCATACCAACCATGAAAGCTGGGAGATTTCTGGTCCAGTCAGCAGCCCATTGTTTGTCCAGGAGGTCATCCATCTCTGACTCGAAGCATGGTTGTAAAAAGCTTAGCGTGGCACTGCATAATCTCTCTCATGCTCTCTAATCCTGTTTGACGCCACACCGTACAGTTAATACTCGCAGAAATGTTTTATACGCCACATAAATATAAAATCAAAAGTAGGGAATATGTTCACTGTACATACTGATATGTGACAATGAAAGAAAAAACACAAACCCCCTTGATCCCTACTAACTTGATTTGGGTCCACTTGTCCCCTTAGAACAGGGCTGGGCAATTACTCTTCCCAAGGGGTCACATGAGAAACTGGGACTGTTTTGGAGGGCCGCACCAATAAGCTGAAATGCTCAATATAAATTATTTATAATCTTAGTGGTGTGGCCCTCCACAACAGTCCAAGTTTTCCATGTGGCTCCTTGGGAAAATGAATTTCCCTCCCCTGCCTTTGAAGAAATCCTCACTGCAAATCAGTTAAAAGAAATCCTTTGAATGACAGTCTTTATACTATGATGAAACATTGCTGTTATTACGGGAGTTATCGCTTCTGGAATCATTTTCTTTTAATCTGAATGATAAGAGGTTTCAACATATAGTTTGATAAGTATGAAGAAAATGGTGCAATGGCCTTTGGAGTCACAATTATGGACTGACACATTAGTCAGCATGCTCTACCATCAATATTATCACT
Source organism: Pelmatolapia mariae (assembly GCF_036321145.2). Taxonomy (NCBI): domain Eukaryota; kingdom Metazoa; phylum Chordata; class Actinopteri; order Cichliformes; family Cichlidae; genus Pelmatolapia; species Pelmatolapia mariae. The sequence continues at coordinate 3,949,832 of NC_086228.1, read as the reverse complement.
GTCAAAAAACAAAGTGTGGAAACTGTCCACATCTTTCTTGGATAAGCAGTTAAGAAAATGGAAAAATAGAAAACTGGAAAAAATGGAAGTCTGGCAGAATCAATACCACAGTGCATTAGACCTGTTATTGAAACACATTGTGGCCCAGCATCTTACCTCTTGGGTGTGGTATGAACTACATATGAACATATGGAGAAGTTTAACATATAATATGCAATGATCTGAAGGTGACTCTTCTTTCTAAAGAAGGAACATTTGCGATGAAACCTATATTAAAAAACTAAAGACACATACCTATTTGAATAAAAAGTAAATAAAGTGCAAAAACAAGATACATCAGTGAGGTTGGTATCAGACATACACAAACTCATGATGGTGTAAATCCATGTTTTAAGTCAGAAATTAACTTAAAGCTAATGAAGAGGATAAAGCTGTATTCACATTCTTGACATTTAGACTCTAATCCGTGGCCTTATGACGACTTCTCGGTATGCTGCCGATGTCAAAGTAAAATGTAAACCTGGAAATATTTTGTCTTTATTTGTTTCATCTATAAAACAATTTGTAGTTTCTTTTCAGAATCTCAACTTTTAATAATCAATCACTTGCTTCCTCCAGTTAGTTTTGTGTCAATAAGCAGAGAGATGTTGCCACCCAGTGGTTAATCCCTATCACTACCAACTGAGAAATGCAGCACTGCACAGTGTGCAAAGCAGAATCACACAGAACTGCAGTGTCCATATCTGAATGAAGCCAAATGGTATAATATCACAGACATGCTGCTGCCTTTCTCCCCTGCCACACAGTAAGACAAATGGAAATATAGAATACAGGATTTGTGTGACTACCCCCTTTGTGTATGACCTACAAGTGACTTTAGAATGATTTTGAGCACCTGAATAACAGGTGAAAGTCTACCTTTCAAATCAGAGCACTGTCTAAATGTTTGGTGAGGCAATGTACACTGTTGGGCCTTCTCATAAAAACTGACACCCTAAACCCAGCCCCGGCATTGCATACAATCCAGAGCTGCTGACGTAAATGTTTGGGCCCTTTCAAAAGAGAGGATATTTCCAGTCCTTGAAACTTTACACAGCCCGTATTTCACTGTCAGAAAGGAGGCAGCAAGTCAAATGAGAATAGGGTGTCTTTTAACCTGTGGGTACACCTGAGACGTCAAGGCCTTCTCTGCTAACTTACTTAGAGCTGAGTAAATGGTTTGCCTCCGGTGTCTGTTTGCAGTTTTATGCAACTTTAACATTGATAAAAAGAAAGAAAATTGCCTTGAAGAACACAAAATGCAGACAGAAATATTTTAATGAACAAGGTCCATCTGACTTAAAGAGTCCAAAGATACTTCAAGGGTTATAAACCCAACATCACCCAAGTAAGTTACAAGTCTCTAGATGATGTCCTGTAGTTTGAAGAAGTGAAAGCAGAGACTTTGTGCTTAACAGAGGAAAACCTGTGATGTAGTGATGGAGCACTAAGAATACAGGAAACCTGGTTAGTTTTATTTTCCTCTGAACACATACAGGGCAAAAAAAGCCATTCAAGCCACTATAGTATTACAAAAAGCCATATCAAACCTAATGACAGAGCGCTTAACAGATTGTCACGTTACAAACATACAGTACATTCTCATAGGATTAGCTTATGTCTTATGCTGGGATGTCACAGGAATCCCAACTTCCACAAAAGAATAATAATAATGATAATAATAATAATAATAATGATTAAAAAAAAGCCTCAAAGTTGCACTTAAGATCGTGTCTAAATGAGTGGGAGAATGGGAGAATAAATCTATGTCTTTAGTATGTAGTAAAAGGAGAAAAAAAACTGTGAAAAAGCTTTAACTGAGCCACAAAATCTGAACATGTCTCATTTTTATTTTTGCACAAAGCACTCCACAGCATGTGGTGAAATGTGTTCATAAACTGCACTTCCACAACTGAAGCATGTGACTGGCCTGAAATGGTCAAAAATCTGCATGTCTGTGCCCTAGAGGAGTAAAAGAAGAGTCCTCGGAGAAGGAAAGACAGAGTGAATCATCACATTTAAGAAAGAAAGAAAGAAAGAAAGACATTGGGCTCGTCTCACTCCTTGCTCCACTCGTCTCTGCCTCTCTGTTTTGCTGGCTCTTGGCTGTGACCCAGAGGAATTCTCTGGTGGCCTCTGTAAATATAACATTTAGAATAACAGCGCCAGAGCCCCCGTGTGTGGACTTAACCCAGTTCCTGGGTCCTCGCTGTGTTGCTTGCGGTTCTAACGGGTAGAATAACAGGCCTTCATGTCTGACCTAGGTATGGGACCAGAGATGAATAAGGACTACTTTATAGGGGCCAGGAGATCCAGAGGGTTTCTGTCAAGCCTCTTTCCTACCCACTGGGACACCGAGGAAGGGCAGCACGGCTCGACCTGGTTCTGTGAGGATGCAGGCCTTTTTGGTGCCGTCGTCGAGAGGAAATCCAGGCTGCTTAAAGGAAACGGTCTCTGGCTAGAGGGTGACTACTGAGCTAATGTGGTCTTATTTCTCAAGCTGCACTGGTCAAACACAAACCGACAATAACCTGAAGTGCAAAATCCAAGACTTTGTGGCTCAACACCTTCGCAAAATAGCTTTAACATTAAAACCTCCCTCATGACACAGTATCATCGATTCAATTAAAATCACAGAGAAGCGGTCACGGTGGACATTAATGACTTTAGGCACGCTGATGTTTGTGATGGTTTTTTTTTTTTTTTTGGGGGGGGGGGACATTTGAAATCGAACATCCTCTTTGACGCTGATAGCTGACAGTCACGTGGGAAAAAGCACATTTGACAGCTCAGCTGCTGTTTGTGAACATGAGTGACAGCTCCTGAAACCAAACACACTGACACCGATCTGCAATGTCTCTGACACACAGTTTCCAGAGCTCTATTAACAATGAATGAGAGTGGTGTGATACTTGCATTTAAAGTAAGACACGTGAATAGAATATATCTAATACTCGTGAAGCATACAGATCCCCATTCACTGCTGCCCAGAGAGCGGTGACAGGGTGACATCGACGAAGCGTCTCTGCGCTCTTATTTCTAGCTTTGCGAGAGACTTATCGATACATACAAGTGTGAACTAACTGCTCATATTCGTAGCTTTACATTTGCATTCTCTTCCGAGTGGACTTACACTTTGAAGAATGCACACATTTAATGGCCGTCATGCACTACAATTCATATGTGCCAGAACTGGACTTAAATCCTGTACAATTTGTATTAATCATCAAGTATCTATAGTTATAATACATATCTCCACTTTGAAAACAGCAAATAGTGTATGTTACATATCTACAGACCTTTGTGTGATGGGTGCAATACTGTGAAGAGAATGACAGACAGCACACCATATACTATGTCACCTATAGTATATCAGTATTGCATATTGTAACTATATTTATACATGTTCATATAAATATAGATATTCTATGTACATATTGATATTTCAACTTTGCATAAAGAATAAAATAAATAATACAAATATAATCAAATCTTACAGTAAGTATGATTTGAGAAAATGCTATATTAGAGCCAAAATAGTCCTAACAGCTGAAATAGTCAACAATTGTTATTTATTTTTAAAATAATAATAATAATAATAATAATAATAATGATAATAATGATAATGTGGCCTACAGTCTGGCATGAGCTACACCATGATTACCCTGCACATTTACCATGTGGGACTGCTGGAATGACTAGAAAGGGTGGAATAAGGACAGGAAAAGTCGGGGCTTGTTTCCTTCAGCTCAGTCTATGGGAATTTGTGTGTGTGTGTGTGTGTGTGTGTGTGTGTGTGTGTGTGTGTGTGTGAATATGTGTGTGTTTGTAGTTGTGTGAAGGTGTACACAAGTCTGCAAGTGTGGCTTTTAAATGGTGTAGGAGGTCAAAAGTCCGTTTCCTGAGCTTTCACCTCCGGATGTCGGTGGCCTTGGGGTCTTCCTCCTCAGCCACCACTCCAGCTTCCGGACTATGACGGCGGGGTCCCTGGCTGCGGTTACGTGGGTGAGAGCTGAAGCCTGCCTTACCAGCTTTCTCCTTTTCACCTTGCCGCGGCAGGCGAGGGTGCTCCGGTTCAGGCTGTGAAGGCAAGAGCTGGCGGCGGTTTTCGACTGGGGTGCTGGCAGGAGACGGGGCCATTGAGGTGCAGAGGCTCAAGCTGTCGCAGAGGGCCCCCCAGTTCTGCTCACACTGTAGTCGGACGCTGCGTGTCAGCGCCTCCTTCACTTCCTCTCCACAACTCAGGAGAATATTCACCAGCTCTACATATGGACTGGGCAGAGAGAGACACATTAAGTTTGGAAGTACAATAAGCGTCTAGCAAATGGATAGACTTCACTGAGATGTATCTTTACAATCAACAGAAGAACAAATAAAAATATCCACGAAATCTTAATTTTTTAAAAAAAGATCTGAGATTAAAGAGAAGGGACGGCTTAGAGAAAATACCCATCTAAACCTGGTCCAGATCAGTCCCTTACCCTTTGGGGAACAGATCTTGGAAATGGATCATCTCCACCATGACGGCCACGTTCTCCTTAGCGGCAGAGCACAGGTTGTGTTTGATGTAGCACTCTCTCTGGAGCTGGAACACCATCTCCTTAATGGACACACACTTTCTGCTGATGCAGCTGAACTTGTGTCGCAGACCATGCGCCATACATTTCAAAGCATCCTTGATGAAGGACTTCCCCTATGTACACATAAAGACGGGTTCCCTTTAAGTTCCTAGAAAATGAGCTATAGAGCAAGCTCATGTGGTGTTCCTTCTCTCTTACATGTATATTAATTACACAGATAGCTTTGGCATTTTGTGGGTACCATACATCTATTTTAGTAGTTTTGGAGTGTATTTCTGGTTGTGTTCTATAAATGGTAACTACACTTTATTGACAAGGAAAATGGACATGTAATTCGGTAATCAGTAGTCAAATACCGCCATTCTTCTGCTGAAATCTTCTGCCAACAATGTAAGTTCCTAGTATGTGACCCTATAGGCATATTAACACCCCAGTCAAGCCTTGGGTTGGCAGGGCTTCAACCTCTGCTATGTATGAAAAGGGAGCTAACTGGGCTTCTAGCCAGCTGGCTCATGACGCTTAGTCCTAACTGTACACACATCACTCTGCTGAAAGGCATGTGAACTTGTCAAGAAAGGGAAAAAGAAATAGATGATTAGTTCAGGGCATGTATGATCGCACTTCTAAAAAGAAAACTGATGATTCAGAAGCAATGGACTAATAAAAAGGAAAGCTGCCTCTTGTTTCACCATTTTATTTTTTGCAAACAGACAGATTAGTTTAGTACCTGAGAGTCAAATTTGCCAGCATTGTGCAGGAACGTCATGCAGATTTCCTGTAGCCCTCGTATCTCGCAGGAGTTGTTCTCAAAGCACTCAAACACACCGCAGCCGACATCCCCTGCACTCACCAGGCAGTGCTGAATCTCAGCTGGAAACAGAGAACAGGTTAGAGGAGGGACCTTATCATCTGCTCTCAGCATAGAAAGCACGCAGACCGTTACAAGCGTGCTGGCAACGAAGACCATACAGCTTGGAGGCACAACTCCACTTCAGCACCGATTGCTGCACAAATCATAAAGCTGATGTGGCATATAACTATTTCCACAGATGCAGGCGGCTGTTCGTGTGCGTTCATGACCGAGAGTCTAATAGAGAGAGAAAGAATGTAGGGGAGGGTGTGTGCGGGGATGAGAGGAAGTCTAATTTCCCCAAGCTGAGGGGTTCCTGCAGAGGAACACTTGGTGACAGATATTACTGTGTCATTCTGCACCACAATCCATCTGCACTGCCTAGCATTGAGATAGGATGGTGCATTGCAGATACAGCCTTAACTACTTGTGGAGGAAACACAAGCAGCCATTTCAGTGTCCCCCCTAAATGTGCATCAACAAGTCTTGCACTCTTATATTTGCAGAGCCAATCAAGAGTGCATACTGAAAATGCAACAACAGTGATGCAAGCACAAAAAAGAGAACTTTTCACATTTACATCAAAGGCTTGTCTCTTTCCCCCGTTTTTTGTTTTAACTGCAGACATCAGATACAAGTATCAAAAAAACAAAAAAAGGGCAGAATCACATCACAAATCACAGTGGGACCCCGTTTCAATTTTAGATTAATGTGGCAAATGGCAAGTTACCTCGTGAGGCAACAGACCATTTACAGTTCAGTCTGGCTCTGACAACCGTTAACTGTTAACTTAAGTAATACATCATTAAACAGGTGATAAGTTTTGGAGCTGGTAACTGATGGGCGTGAGAACAGTTTTTGTCTCACAGTCGGAGTTGCGTCCCCGTTTGCAAGAAAAGGAGACTCCGTCTCGACCACAGCAAATAAAGGATTAAGTGTGACTTATTAGAAATCCCGCTTGTCAACAAAGAGCCTCTTTTTTCGTGGTAGTGGTGGTGGTGAGGCTGTGTGTGTGTGTGTTTGGAGGAGAGGGGCGGGGGGCTGCTACGGGGGTTTTGTAGGCACTGAGTTGAACTTTAGTGCGCAGGAAAAGTGAGCCGCTGTCAGCAGTGCTTGTTTTGGCATCACGGGAATGTGCTTGGATCGTACGAGCTTGGCCGCAGCTTGCATTGAATTACACAGTGGTGTTACCAGGGTCTCTGCAGAGAGAGAGAGACCTGCATTGGAGTTTGTCCCCATTTTTTTTCAGCGTGGAGGAAAGATAACAACTAGGCTCTAATATTTTGACACAGGTTCACATGGTCGGTCTCGACCAAGACTTGCGGTCTGTGAGGGTAAAAATCACCCAATGTAAAGTGCAAGTTCCAGGGAAAGAGCAGCAGTCCGAGAAGGTGATGGTGGTGGTGGTATTGGTGTTGGGGCTTTGTGTTAATTAGGTGAAGCATACTTCCCCTTTTTTATGGTATTTAATAAGCACTACTGCCTCAGAGGATTGGTTCAGTAAATTAACTCCAGCTTGCCTTCAGCGCAGACCAAGCACCGCACTAGTGCACTCATTACCGCTCTACTAACCTGCACACCTCACCCAGCGCTGATATCAGGAGACAGCCTACACAGCGCAGACATACATATTTACATGTATTTTTTAAGCAGCTAACCACTGAAATAAGCAGCTGTGGCACGCGCGCACACATTAACAAGCGCGCACGCACACCTAGATGCGCTGCCGTATACGTTGCCTATTACCTTGCGCCGTTCTATTAATAGTTTACTAACATACTGAATTTCTATCTGAGTATTTACAAAATATCGTCTTTCGCAGGTATCGAAAAACGTCTCTCGAGTGAAACGTCGGGATTTAAGTTAAAATAAATAAATAAATAAAACATTTTTTTAAAAACATCGGATTTGCCAAAACCGCCTGAACGTGCCTCCTGCATGGTTCAATTGTGCAGCCACGAGAAACACGTGTCCGGACAAACCCCACGATTCTTACCTCTATTGCCACTCATTTCTTACCTGTGTTCTGCAGGGAGAGGCGTCCTTTCTGGCTCGCAGGTTTCTCCGGGGGGGTGTCATAAATGTCAATATTATCCGTTCCCACTACTTGCTCCAGTACTGACAAAACCAGCAGCAGCAGCACGGCCAGTTTGACAAACATTGCGTCTCCGACAATGAGCTTCTATCCCCACTGCAAAGATCCGGCGAGTGCGAGTGTCTCTGCGTGGGTGAGGGTGCACCTTGGATCGACGGAGCTGCTGCTCGGTGGCTTATGGGGCAGCTGTTGGACTGAATGCACGAGCTGGAAGTGATGCTGCCTATATTTCTGAGAGCCCCGGGTGTCAATTTGGATGAAGGAGTTAAGCAGGTGTTGTCGGTCGGGGCTTTACAACCAATCAGAGACGCAGAAATCCACGTCCAAGGTTTTAGGGGAGTGTCCAGCGAAAAGTCCCCTTTTTGCCATAAAAACTGGCCCTCTAAGGCAATATTCATGAGTAAGCTGACTTGAATTCTACAATCAGTATAACCCTCAGACATCCAATATCCCAACCAGACGTTTAATAGTCTTTATCTAGTTGATTTGATCTAAGATAAGCTGCAGTTCCTGCTTTTTATTGCAGCAATGAAAAGTAAACAGAAAGTCTGCTTATGCCATGGAAACACTTACATAGGATACACACAGAGCAGTGGGAGATTCAAGACGCATTACGCTTACCAACATGCTGGAAAATGTAACATGTGTAATGTCCAAACACTGCAATAAAAAAGCAATCTGATGTCAGTGGATCTGCAGCTTACTACTCATTATTCCAAGGCAGCTTTTAAATTAAGCGCAGTGTCGACAACATGTGTGAGAACACTGCTTCCACAGAAGGTGGGTGCAAAGTTTGCTGTGACAGAAACGCTTAATGAAATTTAACTGCCTGGCAATTGCACACCAGCCTATTAATAATATACACTGATTTTAAGGTCAGATTATAATAACTTTTATGACTGACTGCTGACTGCTATAAATAGAATTCCTTAACTTTTTTTATGGGGAACTACATACAGAGAGCTCTGTTACACAATTCCCAGTTTAGTCTGTGACAATGAGTTCCTACTCACTACTACAGGGAGTGATCTAAGAATAGAGGACAAACACTGGCAAGGTTGCGCATTTGGAGACGCTTGAGGAATCTTTTTCAAGAGCAACACTTGAGGATGCCATGTGGAATGACTGCAAGCTCACTGCAGAAGGAACATTAAGTCTCCATATTCTGAATTTTTCCAATGACCTAATGGCGTTGCTGCTTTTCAGGTAAAGCCCTCTATAGGAGTCGGTAGAGTGATGCAAGCATCGGTGCATGGCTTGGGATGCCAGAGGGCTGCTACATGTGGAAAAAAGAAATGGCAACAACAGCAGGAAATGACCATCAAGGTGCAGCATGTGGGAAATGCACTTATATCTGAAGCCTCCAGGGGGCCCACTGATACTAATTGTCTTCCTTTTCATTTTTAATTACAGCACAGCACTAGGGCGACCATTCTGTAATGAACCCAGCTGTCTACACTCACACACAGGAGGATGAACACATTCACGTCCACAACCTGAGCAACTTTCCTCTTTGCCTAACGTGCAAGGAAAGGAGACCTCCTCAAACCACAGGCATTGGTTGACTATTAAAACCCAGAGGTGTGTAACAAACTAGGTTGGGGGTGGAAGGGTGGGTGGTAACGGCCCATCTACAACCAGAACCCAAGATAAATACATTACGCCACTGCTCAGATGCCCCATAAACTATTGGAAGTTGTGTGTGTGTGTGTGTGTGGGAGAGTGAAAGACAGACAGAGGAAGAGACAGACAAGCAGGCATCTGATTGTGGCAGCCCAAATTTCATAGATCTGTGACTTTGAAATCTGTTTATCATAACATTTAATTTATTTTCAGGGAAAGAAAAAATCATTTTCCTGGGAAGCTCTGGCTCTGACTGTTGGAAAAAACTAAAAGAAAAAAAAAGGAAACTAAAAGAAAAAAAGAACCTAGGCTATATTTAGACCATCAATGAAATTAGCCTAGAGCGGGAACTGGACTCCCGCTTTAACCTAAACCAAAATGATGATCACTTATAGCTCTAAATATAGATAATTATTGTCTCGAGACTGCAGTATCTATCGTTTTAATTGAGGTTTTTAGTCAGTGGAATGAGTTTTGGAGAAGTCACCACAGCTGAGAAATGGGAGGTATTTTGGCTAGGAGATGATGCAGCACAGAAAACCTCAGCATTTCAATATTCCCATTATATTCCTTTGGTGGATGTGGTAGACTTTTTTTTTTGCCATGAATTTATGACAATCTTGCCCCACTCTGTCTTCTCTACTCGTCCTAATACTCGATTTTCTTTGAATATGCTATTAATATTCAATTCAAACACACAGCTATATAGATTGTACAGTGATACATAGTATCAGAAATTGGCTTTCTTGCAACGCTCCAGTATTTTAAAAGTCAAGCCGACTTCCATCACGTCCACGCAGGAGGGTGTATAGCGCACAGTGGCACGCGTCTGGAGACGAGCTTGATCCGTTTCCAGTTGTGCCTGTACCACAAAGTGAAGTCTCCTGCTCAATTCACGTCTGTTAAAAACTGCCCACGCTGTCCACACACCCTCGATTTGGCCCAATCAGGGCACTGAAGTGGACCACAGGCTCGTAATAGCGTGTGCGTCACCGCTGCCTACTGACGCTGCATTCAGGCCGTATGGGAAAAATAACCCCTGGAGAGCTTAGGCACAAAAACCTAACAACCTTTCTGCTGTGATCATTGGCATTTTAACAGCCGCAGACACGTTCAGCAAAAGTGTCACTCGTGGCACGTGCACTTGCTTCTTTCTGCAGCTTTTCACAGGAATTCCTGAGTCCTCAGCGAGTCAGTGCACATCAGCAGTTTGCAAACTTCTTCTGGCATGCCTCGCTTTGGAAGCAGAAACAACTCCACTTCGTTCACCATCCACCACATTAAAAAAATCAGTTGTTAAGAATAAAAAAAAGGATCAAAGTTGAATAAAGTTAAATATTTAGGTAAATACAATAGCATCAACATTTGTTTCACTTAGTTTCACTGTGTACACCCCATTTGCAGTGGCTCTATGTGGAGCCTAGTGGGGCCTGTCATACAGTTTCAGAAACACAGGTTTACCAGACAACAGAGAAATCACCAGCTGATGGACACCTAGTCATGTAAATTTTTTTCATTTATTTCTTTTACCTACAAAATAAATGCAGTTGATACTAATATCGCAACTGAAGAACTGCTTCACAGGTTTTGTGGCATTTTCTTCCTTTTCACATAATTGTGCATCCCAGTGTTTACAGATAAGATAAGATAAGACTTTATTGATCCCACGACAGGGAAATTTTTGCGTTACCTCAGCTCAGGTACAGATATCAGAAGGAAATACAAAAATACAAATAAGTACAACCAATGAAAAAAAGTTACTTGGTGAATGGTGGAGAGACGAGGACCTCTATTGCACAATGCATATTTAATGTTTTACTTGAATGCAACACAAAACACCAAGCATTGGCACAGAGAGCCAGAACATTCAGCGGTTTGACAAACCAAATGAATGACACGACTTAAAATGTTGTGCACAAGGTTAAAGATAATCTTATGCTGTGATTAGACTTTGGCCAGCTGCAGTATAGTTTCAAAACACAGCTGTAAATTTGACTGGAAAAATCTCACATAGTGACTACTCTGCGCCTTTAGTCCAATCACTTTGTCAGTAGCAGGTTAGGTTTACTGCTTGGTACCCACTACAGAGGTTAACATACTATGTTTTAAGTAATGTCTTCCCATCTATAAAGTCTACAGTGCTGATTTGAGCTATTTTCACATTTTGGGGATGTGACAGTGATGCTGCACATCAGCCTCCAAGCACTTGTCATTTACAACTTGACTGCACACTTGTATATCTACATGCATGCATGCAGAGCAGTAACGGTGTGTGGATGAGAGACATCTAAAGTGTGAGCATCATTGTGGTCTGGTTCACGTGGCAGCTAAAGCTGTTATTTTTACTTTTTAACTGTGTTTTGTTTTCGGTGTATTAAGAATATTTTTCATGTTTACATTGCACAAAGGCATTGTCTTCTTGCAGTGATAGCGTCCAGAAAAGAGACAAGTGTGCTTTGACAGCCGTAACGTTCATTCACTTTGACTGCTGTACTGTAAACATACAGAAAGCGGACATGTGTTCTGAGTTGGGACCCCTGGGGCCCTGGCAAGTGACCGACCAATGAAACCACAACAGAGAGGCCAAGCTGGGGTGTGTGTGCAAGTGTGTGCGCATTTGTGTGTGAATTAGGGGGACGCTTCACTGCGAGGGAGGCTTCTGTGACAGCAATTAATGTTACTAGTTTACAGACTCTTTACGGTGCTTTACGGGAAGCATGTGTGTGTAATTTGGTTACAAGTTCAGGCTTTGTTGTGGAAAACTGCCGGACAATAACTCCTGAGTGACCCCACCGAGGATTGATTCGAAACCTTACGGTATCCCGTGCTGTCAAAACAGTAACTAAAAAAAAAAAAGTCACCTCAGGTGATATTATTTCTGAGCGTGCAACTTGTGTCTTTTTTTTTCATTTTAATCTACACGTAAAGTGCAGTTTTATGCTGACAAAACGAGGTTCGCCCGAGGGCGTAATACAAGACTATCTCACTGTTTTTCTTTCTTTGTGCTAAGTACAGACATGTGCACAAGTGGTGCCAGTCTTCTCAAATAACTCCCAGCAAGAAAGATAAAAAGTAAACTATGCCTTTAAAACTAAAATATATGCTAATAAAACTGTTATATAACAGTTTTTAATACTGAGTTAGTCGCTTGTGCAAACCAACCCAACCAGTGAGCCACTGGAACTGTGTGATGACATATGACCTCTATATCACTGACATAATTCTACTCAAGCATACCACGTCTTTACTTGCTAAGAATTGCCATAAAAAAAAACTTAATAAAAATGATGCTGTAAGAAAAAAATCTAAGCAGTAAATCAAAGCAGAATTTTAAGCTTTGCTGTGTAAACATAACTCAGAAACTCTCTCAGAATAGAAAGCGCACGAGAAAGCAGGAGTGCTGGGCTGTGAGAAGAAGAAGCTGTGAAATATCACATACCAAAGTCTTCGAGGAACCTGAATATGATATCTTAGTTTCTAAATCTGGCTCAGTTTATGGCTGTGTGCATTTGTGTGTGTGTGTGCGTGCATGAGATGTTGCCTCCTCTCCTTGCATCTCCCAAACCCTGACCACTTTCAAAACTTATTTTATAAGACCATTCCGAATTTAGCGGGATGACAGTGCAGTTTTTTTCTTTAACCATGAGATCATTTAGGTGTGTTTAGATTAAACTTTTTTTGTGAGTGTGCATAAAAATTCGCAGTATTTCAGCAGCAAGCTGCAAAGCCTTTCCCAGTCTCTTGGTGTGTTAACTCACCTGACTCGTGAAAAGAGAGGTTTTACTGGCCCAGCTCAGCAGGCCAGCTCTGGGCTCTGACTCCAAGTGGTGTGAAAGCACCACATCGCAGACCTTCACTTAACTTGCCTCAAACAATGTGCTATTATAGAGTTTGCTCTGTATGGGTTATATTGCTACAGTGCTGGCAGATTACAAAGTGCCCCGTCTCATTACTGTCCATATAAGCCCACAGGCCTCGCCAGCACAAAGGAGTTATTGAGTGATAAGGGGAAAGAGATGGACTGTAGCTGCCTGTGAGAGCCCTCACCTTGGCTGCTCTAACCTCGATTAGGTCAGAGGTGATGTCATCATGGCTAGAGACACAGAGGTCGACCTCTCTGATAGGTGGGCATGCTGGGACAAAACGAGAGCAGCTGGGACACAAAGGCCCCGTTTAATGAGAGTGAGACATGAGGCCAGAGTGGACTCCGTGGGTGGCACATAGTGTCATAGCTGCTGAAAAGACTGGTGAGCAATTAATCATCTGATTCAAGAATTGGGCAAAGTGCTTATTATGTAAGGTCAGCTTTGACATCATCGTCGAAGCAGAGGAAGTCTTTCTGGGTTACACTTCTGTTTGATTGCGCTGATCGCCCAAAATCCTTGATCCCATAATATTGGAGGGATGCTATATTTATCGTGGTGGTCAGGTCCAACAATTGTGCAACATAATATGACACACTTACCCCTCATTAGAAATGAAGGGTCCTTTGTGGCAGCCTGACAATCATTAAAACTTCTCCTCTGGCTTGGCTTGTTTACTCTCTGGTAATTACAAGGTGATTGTGTAGCCTGTGACCCATATTCAAAGTCAGGTCAGCCAAGACATGGGGGATAATCGACGATATTCAGAGAAGTGCACGTAGAGAAAGAGTGTTAGAGTGGATAGTCATTTGGTGCTGCCTCATTAGACTGTGTTAGAAGACAAGCTGGCTCACAGTATCCTTGCATTGGAACAATACCTCTTTCCACTGTAAGACTAAAATGCTGGCCCTGGCATATAAATGTGTTTGAGAGGGCATATGGCAACCTCATTTATCAATTTATGCATTTACTTATTCACTTGCTGGTAATATGGAAACTACGTGAATGAGTTGACTGTGTGACGTATGCATATATATTTGAGGTGAGGTCATATTGACTTAATTTAGTTTCTGAAGGATTTTTCAACCACACAGCTTCTTCCGTGTCATTCATTTCATCTGTCACCACATCTCCTGGCAGCATGTCTACCATGACAGAAAGCAGTGACTGATCACTGCCCTTTAATAAAAACGTGCACACAAAAAAATACACACACAAACCTACATGAACACACACTTCTTGCAGTCCGTGATCCTGTGGCATATCTTGCTTCGGTACAATTAGATTTTTGCTGTCATTACATCATTATTGTAGAGTCTTTATCTTGAGGTGACTGTTGTTGTTATTTGGCACTATATAAATAAAATAGAACTGAATGTAATTGAATTACAGAGGCCTTTGTTCAGTGGCTGAAACCTCACTTTGATGGATTTATAAATAGGGTTTTGTATTAATGCTGAAATTCGTTTTACACTTTTCAGTACGTTTATTGTGTAATTATCATCACATAGTAACACCAGCCTACACGGAGGCCAGTGAAACCTGATGTTAGGCCAACCTGTGAAAAACTAATAGGTTGGATGTCTCCAGCATCACTAAGGCCGGCAAACTAAATTGAATTTGGCCGTATGCTCGGATTTTTGTCACATAAAGGCACTGTGAGGTCTTGGGCACTGGGTGTCAATCCAGGGCTATTAAAAGGTATCCAAATGTGAAGGAACATTTAAATCAATTTCATTACTCAAAGCACAAAGGAAACAAATTGACAGAGCCCTAAACACAAGGCTCAAATGTCATGTCATGTCAGAAATGTCAGTACACCTTAAAAACAAACTCACTAGTCATCCATCCGTCCATCCATTCTCTTCCGCTTATCCTTTTCAGGGTCGCGGGGGGGCTGGAGCCTATACCAGCTGTCTTAGAGCGAGAGGCAGGGTACACCCTGGACAGGTCGCCAGTCTATCGCAGGGCTAACACATAGAGATACACATATACACACCTATGGGCAATTTAGAGTTACCGGGCGGTCGTGGCTCAAGAGTTGGGAGTTCGCCTTGTAATCAGAAGGTTGCCGGTTCGAGCCCCGGCTTGGACAGTCTCGGTCGTTGTGTCCTTGGGCAAGACACTTCACCCGTTGCCTACTGGTGGTGGTCAGAGGGCCCAGTGGCGCCAGTGTCCGGCAGCCTCGCCTCTGTCAGTGAGCCCCAGGGTGGCTGTGGCTACAATGTAGCTTGCCATCACCAGTGTGTGAATGGGTGGATGACTGGATGTGTAAAGCGCTTTGGGGTCCTTAGGGACTAGTAAAGCGCTATACAAATACAGGCCATTTTTCCACTTGTCATGTTAGGTGTAAAGCAATATTTGCTGCTATAATTTACAATAACACTAAAACCAGAATCCAAAATCATATAAAACTAAAATTGCTTAAATACGTATTATTGTTTTTGTTTTTTTTATAGTAGCACCAGGTGTATTAGTATCAGTAATTCCGGTGATATCAAACGAACCCTCTGTTGTTCCATTTCTAACCATAGCATAAAAGTCCAAAAATCACAATACGAGTACTTCATGGCAGAATGAAGCAAAAAAATGTAGTTAACCTCACGATAGCCAGCAGGATAATTTTAGGCTTTTTACCAAAGCCCCCATTTAAGTTGAAAATCAGCAGCCAAAAATGTCTAGAAAAGCTACCTCACTCTTGGTGTGTAGTGCCAAACCTCAAAGTAACAATAGTGAATTTTGCCGAATTCTCAGCTTAGTTTTATGTGGGTTTGCAGAATCACTGGTATATAAGCAGTTACTTTCTGTAGGAGGAGTAGCCACACTTTTATTTGGGTCGTTGATTAGCTTATGCTTCTCAGATACATCTTGGACGCAACATCAGCGAGCAATAATAACCCTGGTAGGCAGCTCATTAGAAAAGTGTTGTTTGACATGGCTTGATTGGAAAGCATTGTTTCTATTCTGGCGCCTTCATATGCAGAAAGCATTTGACTGTTATTGTGTTCATATAACCAGCTTATATATGAGTACCTGTCTTTAAGGAAAGCATTTTATTGTATTGCTGAGGATGCATTTACTACTTTTTTTCTTGTTTGGAAAACAAAAACACCAAGTAAGGAACTATTTTCTTATAGTGGTACAAATAAAGCACATGATATATTTAGAATAGTTGAGGTTAATTAGCCAGCTCATGAATTAGTGGTTGGGTCCAGATCAAACCAGCATGTCACAGATGTTTGTGAACCTCAGTGCCATGAGGTTACAATTGTAGGATGTTTTGGGATATTTGTTGTTTACGATGTGTTTTCTACAGTTAGGGGTAATTGATTGCCGTGATGGTGTGTGTTGGAACATGTTGTATTTTTCCATAAGGCCAGAGGCTGAGAGGGGGCAGGGCTGATGCAGCAGATGAAAAGCCTTCTAGGACCGTGTAACCTTCCCAGGAATTCACAGAATTCCAGTTCCTAATTATGACATCCGTAGAGCAGAAGTCCAACAACCCCACCACCACCAGCAGCACTACAACACAGATTACACACAAAGATTTGTGCAAATACATGCGCACACATGCAAACGTGCACTTATACTAATTACCACCCTTCTAGCATCATCACAGAGGAGAGATGGAAAGTGGCATTGTACAAGAAAGGAAAGGATGCAGAGACAAAGGAAGGCAAAGGAAGAGCAACTGGTCTTCAAGGGTCTCCTTGTTAAGTGATGACTTATGAACTCTCAGATAATAATGCTTCCAGGTCCAAGCCCCCTCTGTTTAGCTGGACTCTTGTCCCAACATGCCACAGTTCCCTCATCTTGTTGTTTAAATGATATAATACCTAAAAAAAATATTTTTCATTCAACCCTTCACAGCTTTTTATTAGCACTATGTGTGCTTAAGCTCAATTTTTAAAACTTCACAAAAACAGGAAGCATTTTGTGCAAAAGAGCATCTGGGGTCAGGGTCTAGGACACTAATATTTTAACCCAATGGCCAGCTAAGAATTCATAATGAATGTTAAGCTTACCCGTGTCTTTTTGTAGAATATATGTCCAACCATCTGGCATTGGTGCCATCTTGGTACTTGTCTGTCAGAACTTGCAAAATGCTGTGCTGACTGGACCTCAGTGTGTAGTGTACTGTTATTTAGAACTATTTAAGCCTCACCCTAAAAAGGCATTACCTGTGGTGATACATAGGTATTTTTAACCTAAACAGTACCCCTGTAGCTAGCGACATGGTGGCAGACTGGACTGTTATAAGTTAGCTAATTATTGTTAGTTATTGCAACTGAGAGAATTATGACACTTTTTACATCTGAGTAGTGTACCCATAAAAAGCTAATTATATGCTAATTCTATTTCTGCTTTTCTATCTCTCCATGATTTTTAACAGTTCTGGAGGTATGTTTGAGAAAAACCTTTATCATGGGTATTTGTTTATATAACAATATACTTATTATATCTGACAGTTTAATGTGTATACAAACCATTTTTGTTATTTATATTATTATTTATATTTATATTTATATTTATATTATTAGCACCTCTCCAAAAGTTGATTCTGTTCATCTGGACGTAGCACCTATTATATTTTAATATATTATAATATATTTTAATTATTAGCACCTATTATATTTAAAAAAAAAACCATTTCATATAAATTACTTAGAATTAAAATATACTTTGTTTTAGTCATTCATCATTTAGAAATATAAACTATATTCTCTAATAAAGCAGAGCTGCTCAGTGAACTACTGAGCTAAGCTAATATTAGCTGTCAATCCTTGCTACATAGAATTTAAATGACAACTACATTTTTACTTTTCTTTCTTTTACTTGAATTAAGCCTGTAATGTCTGACTATTTTGGCCACATGGTGGTAGTAGCAATAAACTTTAAACAAAAAGCAAATGATCACTTTTTACCTTGACATGGTGCACTTTTTAGATAACTGTAAAAAAAAATCTGAAACGTTCAGTTTTCATTTGAGCAATTATTCACATAAATCATACAAACCAAAGTCCAGTATCTATTATGTGTCAGGAATCGCTGCGTGACAGGCAGGAAAAAGACCCCAATGCAGGACTGGCGGGACAAACTTCAACTCCAGGCGGCTTTATTGCTAAACTAAAGAAAACAAAATACAAAATACAAAATAATTCTGAGAAGGAAGAAGCCGGGATTCATGAACTAGACTCAAATGGATCACACAGCAAAAGGGAGATTGCGACGAGGAACAGCAAGAGACTCAGACAATATATACATGCAGAGAACAACATGGAACAGGCCACAGATGGGAAGACAGCTAACACTAATCAGACTGAGGAGACAGGGGAAGCAAAACTGAACATAATACACGTGGAACACAGGGTACCAAAATAAAACAGGAAGTAACAGAACACGGGAGCAGAAACCCAGACTTGACTCTGAAAGTGAACAAATATAGAGACTAAGACATGGAGATAACAGAAGATAAACATGGAGACATGACTAACACGTAGACCCAGACAAAGATGCTTGAGACAAAGATGCAGACAGAAGGAAAACAGAGATGAGGCCAGGATGGACGGGACACAGAAAAGAATTATCATCTAAAGAGAAATCTAGAACTAGAGTCCAAGATGACAAACTCAGAAGCACTACTATCATACACAGGGAGCATGAATATAATTACTATCACAAATCCAAAAGAATAAATCTTGAATCCATAAAACTCAAAACTCTGGGTCACCAACCCACGGACCATGACACTATCCTTTCGCTCAGCTTTTTTGGAGGAAAAAATCCCAGGCTTTTCAATTAGATGTGCTAAAAAGCAAAATGAGGTCGTTTAAAGTCGTTTGAAGTCGTTTGAAGTTTTACTTCAAAGCTTAAAACTGCAAGTGTGCATGATGGACAGAGGAACGTGGCAAAGCTTTTAAAAAAATACTGGCTTTATTTCTTAGTTTGTTTGTTTTTTAATGGATACGAGTACACACTTACTGCTTCCATTGGAATTAAGAGGGTAAGTATCAGCCAGGGGCTGCAAAGCAAATGCATTTGATTAATTGATCATCAGCATGTGTGTCCAGCTCCATAAAAGCAGAAGTTTGAGCAGTTTGCTGATCTGCAGCATTGAAGTGTGTTTTAACACAATGCTACAATCTTTCCAGGAGTGGACGCCTCAGCAAATTCACCACATGCAATGCGCAGATCAACTACAAAAAGCTTAAGAGCTATAACTCAAACTCTACAGACTTATTTAACATGTTAACTGTTAAACTGCATGACAGTACTATCAGGAAAATGCTTAACAAGTATGGTTGCCAGAAAAAAATCCTCCTATCTCTAAAAATAACATAGCAGCACAACTTAGGTTTGTAGATTTGAAACTCAACAGACCACAAGACTTCTGGATCAGTGTCATTTGGATAGTAAAGACCAATGTGGACATGTTTGGCGATAATGCTCAACATCAACCAAACACAGCATATCAGGACAAACAAATTGTAGTAACTGTCAAGCATGGTGGCGGCGGGGTGATCATTTGGGCTTGTTTTGCAACCACATGACCTTGTTTTCATTGCCATTGGGTCAGCCATGAATTCTTTTGTATTCCAAAGTGTTGTGAAGTCAAATGTGAGGTCATCTGTCTGACAACTAGAGCTTGGTAATACGTGGATTGTGAAATAGAACAATGATCCCAAATACAGCAGCAACTCTACAACAGAATGGCTGAGAAAGAAAAGTTGAAAAAGAAATTAATGAAAATGTTGCAATGGCCCAGTCAGAGTCCAGATGACAACCCTGACTGTGGTGGTACCTTAAGAGAACTGTGTACAGATGAATACCTGTGAACCTCAATGAACCAAGGCAACACTGAAAAGAAGTAAGGACCATAATTTCTCTACAATGACATGATGAATGTATAAAGTTATACAGAAAACAATTCAAGTTAATGCTGCTAATGGTGGTTCTACAAGCTACTGAATTATAAGGTGTCTTTAGAAAAAGAAACATATGTAATTAGGTTCAACAGGACAGCAAAAGAAATAGCCGGCATGGAGCTTCTGCTCATAACTGGGGTGCTGTCTCTTCTTGAAAAGTCCAACCCTATCAGAAAAATGCACCTGCACCTGGATAGGAGCAAATGTGAAGCCTTTTAATGAGAGCAGTAACAGTCAATCAGACAGTTGGAATGCCAAAAACAATAACCTAAAAGTTGCCAAAACACAGATGATAAATTGCAGATTTTGCTAATGGCTTTCAGTGGTTTCACTAAGGGAAGATCCCAAGTTTTCTAGTCATGTGATCTGTTGTTACTAAAGAAATGTTAATCGACCACCCTAAGGAGGCAAAGTAATCTAGTCTCTCCAAAAAAATATTTTCTAGCTCCAACATTTCTCATTCACTTCAACCAGTGTATGGCTTATTAACTGTGTTGTAGGCTTGGCTCCACGTACAGCCTCTTCATTTCATGTGCCAGAAATGCTTTTGGACTCAAATTCTCTGGTGTGAATCGTGGGAGGTATGAACTGAGCATGGGTGTTTCTGTTTGCTCTGTACATTTTGTTCCTTGGGGAAATCTCACTGATTAAGTGCTACTATTTTGACAATATGTCAACTCACAGGGAGCGAAGATGAATTTATGTGCTTGGCAGTTCTGTAAACAGCATTACTGACCAACATGTTTCCAACCTCATTCCAATGCTGTCTGAAAAAAGGGTCAGAAGACTGCCTATTTTAGTGCTTTTGTCAGACTATAAAGTTTTAATGAATCACTTAAATTGAGAAATGAGGTTCCACTTTTGAAATAAAATTCTTCAAAATGAATATAACAACCGATGAGTATGCATGAATTCTCCATGACCGAAATATACCAGTGCCTAAAATGCATATGTATGTTTCTTTATTTTTAGGATTGAGGCCTTGGCCAGACCACTCAGTGAGTCGCTGTGGGAATAA
Source organism: Pelmatolapia mariae (assembly GCF_036321145.2). Taxonomy (NCBI): domain Eukaryota; kingdom Metazoa; phylum Chordata; class Actinopteri; order Cichliformes; family Cichlidae; genus Pelmatolapia; species Pelmatolapia mariae. The sequence continues at coordinate 3,928,838 of NC_086228.1, read as the reverse complement.
AAGGGCCCTTTATTAGAGATGGCACAGAGGAGTCCTTCATGAGGCCCACATGGGCACTTTATAACATCTGACATAAGCATTTGGTAGTGTGATTACCAATGCTTGTGGTTCCATCACTGATGGTTCATGGCTGATAGAGTCCAGTCTTACGTGGTTGGAAGGCAGACTCGCTTTCTCTCTCTACCAGAGAAACATATGGAGCGAGAAGGAAAGAGACATAATAAACGCAGAACTAAAGGACAGAGAAAGAAAGGGAAGGCAAATTCTAGATATGCTGGACCAAGATCATACAGAAGTAGTTGGATAAATATCTTAAACTTCTTATAAAAGTTCTGAGCACCGCTTTTAGATGAAAAAAATCAAGCTACTAATTATTCTAAGCCAGTGCTATATTAGCCTACATCAGAAGTGTTGGCTGATTTATTGCTTGTTATGCAAACCAACTCTAAAATTACTGATAATGGTGTTTACTGATTCCATGCCCTTTTTGGTAGTATGGCAACTTTTTTATTGCCTTTCAAAATGCACATGGCCATATCATAATGGCTCTCTGATCTCCCTCTGTCACTCACTGGATATTTTCACTTTTTCTGACCATTCTCTATAAACCCTAGAGATGTCTGTGTGGGAAAATACAACAGATCAGCAGTTTCTGAAATGCTCATATGAGCACATTTAGCGCCAACAATCATGCCACATTCAAAGTCACTCGAATCACCTTTCTTCTCTATTCTGATGCTTGCTTTGAACTTCAACAGGTCATCTTCACCATGTCTGCATCCCTAAATGTACTGAGTTGCTGCCATATGATTGGCTGACTAGATATTTATGCTAACAAGGAGTTGAATGGGTGTGCCAAGGTATACAAAAAAGAATCTCTGAATGCACAACATGTTGAACCTCGAAGCAGATGAACTGCAGCAGCATAAGATCACACTGTGTGCCACTCCTGTCAGCTAAGAACAGGAAACCGAGGGTAGGTCTGCCAAATCTTGATTTCTGCTGCAAATTTGATAGGGTAAGAATTTTGCATTAGTACCATCTGAGCATTTTTTAGATGCCATGGCCCATCTGAGTCTTGTGGCTGACCATGTCCATCCCTTTATGACCACACTACCCATCTTCTAATGCCTGCTTCCAACAGGATAAAGTGCCATGTCACAAAGTACAAATCATCTCAAACTGGTTTCTTGAACAGGACAATGAGTTCGCTGTGCTCAATTAGGCTTCTGAGTCACCCGGTCTCAGTCCAATAGAGAACTGTTTGATGTGGTGAAATGATGAGATTTGCTTCACGAATGCGCAGCCGTGAAATTTGCAGCAACTGTCTGATGCTATCATGTCAATATGGGCCAATATCTCTGAAGAACGTTTCCAGCACCTTGTTGAATCTGTGCCATGAAGAGTTAAGGCAACACCGCATTCGCAAAGCGTGCCTACTAAAGTGGCAGCTGAGTATATGTGTTATTCTCATTTGGAAGCATAAGGAATCACACATAGTACCCCAGGACCAAGAAAAAATGTTTGTTTGTGTTTTTTAAATTACATAATGTAGTTCACCTAAAGTTAAACATCATGTTTTTCAAAGTAAAATTGCAGAGAATTTGTGGTTTCTCAATAGACAATTTATGGTATCTTTTCATCCAGAAATGCAACTTAAAACTCTAAAATGCAGAGAAAGAAAACCCACATATAAATAAGATGTATTAATGCTGTCACTTTCTCTCTCTCTCTCTCACTCTTTCTAGACTGAGGCAAATTCGGATGATGAATCTACCTGATATATCAAACTTCTAAATTCTTTCTGCAAATCATGAGCACCACAGCTTCAGTGATAAAGAGGAAGGGAACTATCATTTATCAGCACAGAGCACAAACGCTCTGGCACAAATAAGGGTGCATTAGTGCCTGTGGCATGGGTAAGTCTAGGAATAATCTAGGAATGCACCATTAGTACGGAACAATATATACAGTTTTTAAGGCAGCATATGTGGCTATATATATCTTTTTTAAGGAAGGTGTTACATACTTCAGCAGGACAATGCCAAAACACATTCCTCACATATAAACTGGGTTAAACTTGCTTGTACAAAATAGTTTGGAAGTTTGTTGAAATATATGAATGACTAGAGCCAGCATGGCATGGTGTTTTTGTTAAAGTTAGAAAAAGGGTATGGTTTGATAAAAATAATAAATAAGTGTATTAAAGGATCAAGGTCACGGTGCTGAGAGCACCGTGACCTTGGTTGTGAATAGAACGTAAACAACAGCCCTGGTGTCTCCCAGATTTCTTCCATAAGAAGTTTTTTTTTTTTTTTTGTGGTCCATTAACAACATCACACAGCTTCCACCTTCGCTTCTGACAGACAACAGTCATAATTCGCACAGCCACACGAGATCCTTCTCAGAAAAATCATAAACATAAGTCACTTAAGGCATTCGAACAAACAAGCGGTGCTCTAGTTTTTTTCTGGTGAGGTCAAATCTCCAAATTTAGCCAATGCCGTTCAGGTCAGGAATGTTTGATAACCTTCTACCAGTTTTAAAGCCACGCCCGTTGAGTGTTTGTGTTTGTATCTGTATGTGTGAACATTCCTGGCATGGGCAAGCATCGGAGCTGAGTGCACCGAGAGGAGGGGCCAGCGGAGGACTTGTAGACCAACTCAGTGAACCCTGGAAGGCCAGTTCATCCTTCATCATTACTTTGTGCTGAAAGATCACAGTAAGACAGAGGGATCAGGCTGCCTTTAGTTGTTTGTGCACACACAGAGCACACTTTTATCCTGCTCACAATCCTTTATCTATCCCTTAAACCCATTCTTTTCCATTGCCTGTGAGCAACTTTTACTGAGTCATGAAAAAATCTGTTTTGTGTGAGGTTGGATTTCAAAGCTAAAAGGCTGTTATTTCTTACATTTGGATGAAGGTTTTTGAAACTTTTTGACCCAGTTTTCAGGTCCTGAAATCCTGTATGTCGGAATTCTGTTTTTTTTTTTTTGTTTTTTTTTTTTTTTTAAGAGTAAAGTGGAATCTCCTAAAAAGATCCCTTGGGTGTTTGGATTTATTCAGAACTTCTTGTTTTTCATCTAAATATATCAGACGTTTATGTATCAATTTGACAAATCTTTTGCGACCCTGTTTGCAAATTAAACAACCACAAATAGCATCTTGACCCCACGGCTCAGAACTCTGGTGTAAACATTTAAAGCTCTGTTACTCTTGTGCAACAAGTTGAAATAAACTGGACCAACGAGTACTTGTTGCAACGCTAATGTCCTCCTCCTCCAGTGCGGACCTCTTTTTTGCCTCTGGGAGACCACATAGCAGAGCGAGACATTTTTAAAATCCAGGGAGCCTCAGCGAGGTGCAGCTTAGTTTTCATGACACTGTAATGGTGGGCGCCACTCATCCTCATGGTTTCACCCCCCCCAATGTAATGATCACTGTCTCGGCCATTCAGGCTTGTGTAGTCATACCTGTGGGTTGGGTGCGAGATGCAGACAGCTAGTGAATTGAATTTGAGCGTTTATGGTGTGAGAAGCAGCCCAGGGTCTAAGCGTGGTTTTAGTGGAGTCTGTCACGGTAGGTTTGGTGAGAGAAACAGACAATGGCTCCTCTGGTGCTTCTGTGGTTAGTGAGAGCTGATCTCAGCTGCAGTACCACATGATTCAAGTTAGGTTAAACCTATATGTCTTTGGGCTAGTGCCTTTAGTTAATAGCTAGCCAGTCTATGCGCAGTGGGTAAAGCTGAGCTGATAATTGGAAGCCAGGCTTTGTTTATGAGATCTAAGCTGGATGACTTTGCTGTGTGGGCTACTTGCTGGTTGAATGTGCGCTGTTGGTTTGGGTTAGAGGGAGTTGGCCTGAGGAGCTGAGGATGTAGCAGACATGCACAGTGGTGGGAAGTATGTGGTAATTATTGTGTTCAGCACTGCCATCTGTCAACTCTCCTTCTAGATATTTACTGGACCTGCATTCCTCCTGCTGGGTTGGTGGCTATGATACACTTTATGTGTGTGTGTGCTCGTGCACATGCGTGTGTGTGGTAAATGCATGCATTCAGTACTCAAAGTGTTGCATATGGTGTGTACCACCACATTCAAAGCCTTGGGCCATCTTCCATTGTAATGCCTAATTGTCCAAGTGCTCTCCCTTTCTCTCTCACTTCTTTATTTTCTCATGGTTTATATCCCCTGTACAGATTCAGTTTATCTTTTTGAGTTATTTACATTTTTCAGCGACGGAGTTATTTGCTGAATATACAAATATAGCTCAGTCTGTTTATATGTTGTGTGTATGTTAGATTCCAAACATTCTCCTTGTAATGATGTGCAAAGCCTTAGGTGCATTAGTTGTGCCTGTCTCCAGAGAGGATGAATTCTTTTCATTAGGAAAAAAGTGCTTTTTCGCATCTCTTGTTTGCACACTTTCCAGATAAGCAAAGATAGCAGCATCTGCTTGGCTGACATTGCTGGTATGGGTTTGAAGTGTACCTGTTATGAAATGAGCTAGCATCACCCTCCATAAATACCTTCCAAATATCAGTCATGTGAAAAAGACAGTTTTCACAAGACTCTGTGAATGAAAAGGTAAGTACACCCATACTGCTTTCATAGGAATCGAGAGGGCAAGTCGCAAGCAGATACTGATGATCAAATGCACTTGATTAATTGATCATCAGCAAGTGTGAGCACCTCTGGAGTCTGGAGCATTCGAGTGTGTTAATATAATGCCACGATCTTCTCAGGAGTGGATGTCCTGGCAAATTCACCTGATATTCATACCGTGTAATGCTCAGAGAAACTGTAAAAAGCCAGAGAGTTATGTCTCACACTCTACAGGTCTCAGTTAGCATGTTAAACCTTAAAGCTGTTGCATATGCATGTTGCATTAAGTTTGCAAACCTAATGCAAACCAATTTTGCATAAGGTTTGCAAAGTTGCATTTGAACAAACAGCAAGACTTCTTAAACAATGTCCTTTGGACATGTTTAAAAGGTCAAGAAGTCATGTTTATGGACAAATCTGAATGTTTGTCCATAATGCACAATGTCATATTTGGCAATACCCAAAAAGCAAAAAAGCTGTGAATACACAAATCCAAACTCTTCTACAATGATGTGAGAAACTGATAAAGTCACATAGAAAATGAGTATTTCATATTATTGCTAATAATGGTGATTCTACAAACTATCGAATCATGTTAGCTTTTCACAGGACTGTAAATGAGCAGAGATCTTGGCTATGCAAGTGGAAATCCAAGGAGAACTTATGCACAGACATATACTTTGTGTCTGAACTGATATGATTATGTATTGCATGATGAATAAATAATAGAGACCAGCAAATAAAGACTTTGCAGCTGCTATATATATATATCTCAGCGATTATTATAATCCGGTCAGCTAACAATGATATTGCTTTACTAAGAGTTAAGGAAGGTTTTGAGGCTTTTAAGATCCAAAAGAGTGTAATTTACAGTAACAAAACTGTACATAGGACAGAATGCTAATGGAGACAGGCTGAAGATTTTACAGGGACATACCAAACCTCCTCTTCTTCTCCAGAAACCAGAGGTTTGCATGCATTGCTTTAGTCTGATCATAGTTTCTTATAGCTTCACACAGCACTACCATCCATCCCTCCCAGGCTGCAACGTGCGGTGATGTCAGAGTAACGTCTTATGTCTGAGAGCCTGCTCCTGGCAAATGACCAGACAGGTTGGTTGGTAAACACAGCACAGGTCCCCTGTAGAGTGTTTGATGTTCAAGGTCCAAGCAGTGGTCATGGCTGTCACAGTGGGACCCTTGAAGAAGTCTGTGTTGTTACAGGAAGGGTCCCAAGCCACGGCATTAGCTCCTATTCCCCACAGCCACTCATGACAAACCAGCTGGCTTCAGATGTGGCTTTTTTGCACACACATGAGCAGAGTGGTTCAGACTAATATTTTATAGACCTATAAAAACAGCACCATAAACAGAGGCTTCACTGAGTAACACATGGGGGTCCCGTCCTGTAAACCAACAGCCCATCAAGGCAATGGTTTTACTATATCTGCTTGTATGTGTGTGTGCTGCCTTTAAAATTCGGTTGTGACACAGAGAGTTTAACCCTAATCTATAAAATCAGGTGGGTGATTGTGTATATGGGATCACAGCAGTTAACAGGACCTGACAAGAGATGTTGCATATCTGTAGTCTTTTTAGCACCGTGTCAGCAAACTCCTTATTGACACCTCAGCTTTTCCTTGAAGGCCTGGGTTTCTCATGGTAATAAACTTTATGTGTTGGCTGGCTCTCCCACTGGCTTGACTTTCAAAATCACAGGTCCCTGAATCAAAAATTCCAGTGAAGTATAGTTCTCTGAAATACTGCATGGCGAAGTGTTCCCAGAATTCCTTGCTCCTAGAAAACTGGGTGCTAAATCTCTGGAATGCCTCAAAAACCAAAATGGTTTCTACGAAAGTCAAACTTGGGATCGGATTAACACGAAGACATTTTGGGCTATCTCAATAGAGAACTATAGTTGCAAATAAGATGATATGGGGTTGTGGTTGGGTCTTATTACTTGTGATATGGAGCACTGAGATGACTGATCAATTGAATGAACATTCTTCTTTGGTAACCTTGATGGACTAGTTGGTGGGCACTGAGGCCTGCATTGTTTTCGAAGTCACACACATGCACACATGCACGCACACGCACGGCGATTGCCCAGAGCCAAGCCTGAGTACCACCACACATGAATGGAGATAAATGCAGTGAGTGCCTGAGGTTTCCAGCGTGGCTGTGTTATATGAGTAAATGATTAATCCGCATAGTTGGACCCTGTCTCCTGTCTGCAGCGGCATACTCCAAGGCCACACAGCTGGTACCAATTTGCATTCCCCCGCCACATCGTGATCCAACTGCATGTGTAGGAATCATGGCTTATCGCAGCAGTAATTCACTCCTTCCTTTCATGCCAAGGCTATTCTTGGCCTTGCTGCCTCTTTATTTTTAGTCAGGGCTGCTTCTCTGGGTCATTTAAATGGCCTTGATGTGGTGTGTTAGTTCAAAGCGACAGATCCTAAACTGTCATGAATCACCTTTGGGATGCATTCTTCCCCACAGTCACAACATTTCCGACCAACACAAAAAGGAGCTCTGTTTTGCTTTTAAAAGCCGCAGATGTGACCACTCACCTGGATCTGTTGGGAAACAAGAATGTGTCTGTCTTTTAGCTCTTCCGTGTGACGGCTCATGTTTGGGTGTGCATTTACAAGAAGGCGTGTGTGTTTGATTTCGCCCCTCACTCCATCAGGTTTAAATGGTATCATGCACTGAAAAATCTGAAGCTCATTAAAGTTTTGGCAAATGACAACACAATAAAAATAGACAGTCTGCTAAATCTTCATTTGAGCATGACAAAGCATCTAAGCGGTCACTCATAGGACGTGTATTGTATTTTTGGACCCTTGAGTGACCTCACACAAGGACAGATGCCCCCAGGCTCCTCGTTTCGCGACCTCATTCACCGATAGGCGGGGAAATAAACTTCTCTGTGTCTTGGCTCGTCCGTAGGTTCCTGTGTAGACTAAGAGCCACAGGGAACATGGAGTGCATCCCAGATTAACATAATGGAGTTAATTGATCAACTAAAGTTCAGTCAGGGGACAGTTCTTGAATGCTCTCACTCCTTTTCTGTTTGTTACCCATTGAGGTCCAAGATGACCTCACTCCATTCACTGCCTCATACCTGAATCTGAGGTCTCAGCAATGACAGCAGCTTTTGTCTCTCTCTGTTACCTTTTCATTATTCAGCTGGACAGTGGAGCCAGATGGATAGCTACCATCAATTCCTGAAGTGGATGCAGATTACGTTTTTCCAAAGATACTAAAAAATCAGCTCGATAGTTTGAGAAACGGCTATGTTTCTTGTGCCAAGAGTTAGGTGATAAATTTAATGCACCTCTTTTGGTCTTCATGCCAAATATGAGGCTGCAGGCCAGAGATAATTAGCTTGGCATAAAAATGAACTAGTAATTGTCCACATATAGTTCCAGGTGTCTTGTCATTACAAACGGTGGAGTTTCACAATCTAAGAGCACGGAAAGATGCAGCCGATTTCAAAGTAGATGTTCTTGGATAAAGAGGGCATGTGTTTTAAATTCTGACTTGACAGAAATATCATCATGTTAACATGCCCATCACATGTCCTGGTACTTTACTTTTTTCTTTCCTTTTTCATCTGGATCCTTGTTAGATGGCAAGATCATGACTGGATCCAGCCTACTAGCCTGCAAGATATATGTATGGAGGCAAACCACAGTGAGTTCAGACCAACCTGTACTCTGGCTGGAACAGGAGTGTTTTTTGGTGTGACAATAGGCCAATGATAGATCCAAATGCTTGCCAAGTGTTTTGTGGAAGTGAGAGCCTGTGAATGCCTTTTAGAGATAAATTTTCCTTACAATGATGGCTGTAATCACTGACAGCCTTTAAAGCTCCTTAAGCAGCTTGTTTTTCTGTGTGTCTTGCGGTTTGTTGATCTGATTGGTTGAAATTAGGCCGTGGTAGGTGCTGATAGATAGATGGCTCATGCAAGCAACAGCCAAGCACTTTTTGAAAGTGCCAACTCTTTCCCAGTTTACAAGGATGATTTTGCAGATGGTTCTGTGTTATGGATATGTGAGGGTATTTGTGTGTGTTTGTCTACTTGCTAAATTCCTTCATTTTCAGTCTTCTTCTCTTAATGTGTGTGCTTTCGCTCATGTATGTGTTTTATCCTCAAGGGCAACCAGAGCATAATGAAGACTTCCCAGCCTCAAAACTACTTTGACATAAAGAGATGGCAAAATAATTATAAAGACCATGTACACAAAGCCACAGTTTTCATTTTGCCTGTTAAAATTATACTGGGACTGAAGAGAAGCCTGTTGTTAGCTTTGTCTTGTAATTCTGAGTTGTTAGACTCCTTCTTAACTTCTTTAAACTTCCAAACCATTTTATAGAACCAATGCAGCTGTAATACAGAGTTTAGCACAGCAAATGGAGAATTCTGGTGCAATCAACAAAGCTTTTGCTGTTAACTTACTGTGATTATATAGATTTTTATTAGTTTCAATACTTGTCAAAGTACTGAAATTAATTGTTATTTGTTTGGGTTGCTCACATTGCTTTGGTTACTATCCAGAGAAGGACTAAGACAGTCATTCAAGCTGGGAATCTGACATTATCCCTGGCAGCTGGGCTAATTTTGCTGTTTAGGGCTGTCACAATACCAGGTTTTTGCTGCACAGTTGTCATAACCAAAAGAATGGTCTTTAATGATGTTATTGCGATATCTATAGAGAATTTGTGGTAAGTGTTAAGTGTTATTAGTCAAATTTCTTTTTATTATAAAGTGAATTACAGATAAAAAAAAAAAGGGGGGGGGGGGGGGAGGCAGTCTGTAACCATAGTTGTACAAGAGCTATAGAAAAGGAACAATTGCTATTAGGATGTTGTGTGTTTTGATAAGAAGAGATATGGCTATTATCAATTCTGGTATAGAGACACATCAAACATTCAAATTTGTCCACTATTATTGTGGTAAGGGGAACGTTAACCACATTACAAATGCAAAACATTAATATTAATAGACACATGCATGTTATGCATGTTAGAAAGAAGAAGGTTTCAAGGTCTGTCATGTCGGTGTGTGCAAGGTCTGAAATTATCTAGGAGTACACCAATCACAGCATGTAGAAATGTAGAAGGCCAGTGTACAAGCCAGTCAGAGAGCGCTTTAAAACAACTTTGCATTCAAGCATCAAGCAAGAGTATGAAAAACATTACACACACGTTGACTGAAACTGATCATCAACAATATAAAACAGGCAGTGTTTTAAAAAGACCAGATTCCTGACTGGCACTTATTTTCACCATTGAGTTGCATGCCTTCTCTCTCCCTTTCCTCCAGCATTCTTTTTCTTCAATCAGCTTCACCAGACGACTTGTCTAACATTACCTGTAGATAAGCAAGTTCACATGCATTTATGTCCATATTATCAGTGTGCACTTGCAATTTATGGCGATTGCAGTGATAGAGAAAGAGCCTGAAGTCTGTGGCTGAGAGAATATTGCCTTATTTTTTTTTTTATAATGCAATATTTATTTGCTTTTAGAACAAAGGGAAACGGTCTTATACAGCCCACAACAAACATACAACATATTGGGTTTCCTGAGAACATTACCCCAAACCCAAACCATACAAGTCCTTTTCCTCCCCTACCCCCGCCCTCCCTACCAACACACATCACCTTTGCAGCATAACCATAACATTCCAATGACACTACAGGTTAACATAATGAACAAGGAGAAAGGTACAATAGGTCAGTGATTTAAAACAAAAAGAGAATGACATGTGTTAACTCCCTATTGCACATTCCTGAGTAACCTTTTGGTCTCTCTAATTCCCTTTAGCCAGTTTTGGACTGTTGAGGGGTTTGCATGATTAACCCTAGCTGAGGATAGTTCTAAGTACAAGATATCTAAGAAGGCATGTAACCAGTGTTTCACCGAGAGATCATGTGGTGGTAGCCACCTCTGAACCACTCGCTTTTTGGCCGCAGTTATGCCTGCCAGCCACAATTTACGTGCTTTCATTGTCATTGGAAGCCTAGAGTCATCAAGCAGAAGATGTAGTAATGGGTCAACAGGAAGACTGATATTTGTCAGTGATGACAGTAACTTTATTACCTTGCCCCAGAAGAAGAACATATCAGGACAGTCCCATAGAGAATGCATTAAGGTTCCAACAGTAGCAGTCGAGCAGAATGTGCAGTAAGGATGAGAGGTTATTTTCATCTGGAATCTCTTCTGAGGAGTTAAGTACATTCGAGGACATATCTTATAATGGATAAATTGGTGGCCGGGATTCTTTGATGAACTGACAACATTGGCCCAGAGGTGGTCCTGGCTATCTTCTCCTGTTGGTCCGCCAGGTCTTTTTGCCATTCTTTAATAGAAAAATCTTGGGATTTTAACCGCTTTAATAGATTCATGTAGATAAATGAAACTATTCTCTTAGGTGAGTTTTGCACCAGCTCTACAATTGAGAGTTTTAAATTGTCTCCCCACTGAATATTATGCGATTTGAGGGCCGAGTGTAATCTAAAATAATGAAATAGCGACTACTTTGGGACTCTATAACGAGTAACCAGCTCCTGGAAACTGAGCATTGAATTTGTACCATTTAAATCCTCTAACACCTGGATAGGGCTTTGAGCCCATGGGCCTTTAACGAAGGTTTTGGACCCAGGTAGAAAGTGATAGTTTTGCCATAAAGGGGTGTGCTTGTGCCACTTTGTCACTCTACCTAAGAACTTTTCCGCAAGTCTAAAAGATTTCAATAAATATGAAATTATGAGAATAATGCCTTATGTATAGATTGAGGGTGATCTGGGGCCAGTCAGTCACTGTCAGGCCCCAGTTGCACAGACCAGTCAGACCCTGACAACTCTGTGTCTCGAGAGAAAAATGTGTATTCTCAGACTTCTTGCTGGAGGTTTCTGAGAGTCACTGGGTAAAACTGCAAAGAGGTATATGGTGCTGCCTCCTTTGGTCCCTAGCAAGTTGCCGAATTCTCTGCAAACACACAAGAGCTACTGGCCGAGCGGTGGTGAAACTATGAAAAATGGAGCGCGAACCAGAAATAGACTACTCACCTTCAAAGTAAAAGCTGTGCCTTTGAAATATGTTGAGAGCTGCGGTAAGGCGTGCCTTTTACTTTGAAGGCAAATGTTCTCCATTTTCTTTTTGTGACACACTCTTTCAAGTTTCAACTACTACTCGATGAATAGTTGAGGAAGTTGGCATCTTCCCTGCAAAGTACCACTGGAATCTGTGATTGACCAAAGCAATCACAAGGAGGTTTTTGGCGCTGTGCCCTGTTTGCAACTGCCAGCAACCACTCACCAACCAGTTGGGAATTCCCCCGTTATTTCCTAGCAACCACGGGGGTTTCCAGGGGGCAGGCATCTGGTCTCCATATCTGTGTGACTGAGGCCTTACTGTCCCTTCTGTAAATGACATGAGGGTTGTGGTTTTACATTTCTTACCTGTTCACTTATTCGGTGGGTTGGAGACAAAGAAGGTGAGTAGGGCTCCAAAATGTTCTGCTGACCATCACTTTTTTCTTTAGTTTATCCAGTGAAACTATTGCTTGACAGTGTTTTAATAAATGGCAGCAAACGACTCTAGACCCTAGCATGGATTTTTGCAAATCCATTGCAGTTATAAGCCTCTTTAGCCTCCTAGTGGTTGATTACATAGTTATTTGTTCCAAAACAGTAAACTGATACACTTCGTGAAATTAGCAGATCTAATTAGAGCTAAATAAAACAAGTGGTTTCAGTAGCAGGATATCTAATTAACAAAAGTCAGCATAATACATAATCAAACAAGAAACGACGAACTACTAACATAGACAAGAAAGGACTGGGGTTAGTCTGATGTGCTGCAACTCTAATTTGCAGCTAACGAGACATAAAAAATCTGCTGCTAACATCATAACACCAGATACTTCAGGGCACCTTCAGGGTCCATGCCTTGGCAGGTCTGAGTTGTTTTGCTGGCACTGACAAGGAAAACAGCATATTAGGTGGAATTGGTCACAATGTTTTGGCTCATTAGTGTCTCAAACAGTGAAAAGGCTTCTGTACTCAAGCTTGGGATAAACCTACACCATTGTGGAGTCCAAAACTATTTTTAAAAGCTTCAAGTGACAATGGTCAGTCAGAAAACCCGAGGTCATACTGAATATCCATGTCTACTGTCAGAACACTTTTGTTGGAATGACACAGACACGGTGCCAAGTTTGCGCCTCTGTGCACACACACGTGAAGGTATGTGCATATTCACACACATTCCACCATGACAGTGAATTGATGCTTTAAAGATTCTCACACTGAGAGGGTGTTGTATGGCTGGTGGTGAAAATTATGCTACTCTTTGGCTTGTCACAAAACATTAGCTGGGAGACTGATGTTGATGTTTGAGTCGACTCCAGAACTGTCATTAGGCTAGTTTTATATGGTCCAGGCAGAAGTACCGGCAAGGGGTATTTTTGCTCACTGACTTGCATGAATGAGCCAAAAAGCTGTTCGTTCTTCGTGTTGTCATTCTTCTGCATTGATGAAACTCTAATAGATAGGGGGGAAAACGAATACAGGTTGAGGATCAAAAAACAGAGCAGAAAACTAAATGGCACAAAAAGCAAAACAAAGTAAATGACATATTTCTGTAGTCATGAAAAATACAGAGGGAAAGAGAGAAAAAGATGCGTGAGCTGAGAAATTAGTGGAAGCATAAGGGATGAACTGAGGTAACGTCTAATGCCCTCCTGCTTATTGGCTTATGTAGATCAGAGTTCCCTCATTAAAATATCACCACGGGATGTACCTCGTGCACAGCTTAAAGGGAGTAAGACACTCTCTTTAAAGCTCCAAATTAGCTTAATAATGTGTGCGCAACCATGGAGGACTGAGTGTTTTTGCAGCTGCAGGGAAACATGTGTGAAAATCTGTACACAAGTGAGACAAGCTGAGAGAGGGTTAGTCAAGGTAGCTCCTGTTGTGACAGATAAGCTGCCACTGGCTATTCAGGGATTTGCCCACTGATATCAACTCTCATTATCAGACTCGCTGCTAATTACAGAGGGAGAAAAATACTGAAGGAATGTGGAATTTGGAAGGTGGGTGCAGCTGATATGCTGTGGATGAAATTCATTTTTGAATATCAAGCTCAGTGGTCATGTGTAACTTCTGTAATGAGTTTTAAGTTAGAACTTATGGCTGAAACAATATGAATAACAAATTAAGGATTCTAAAGATGCATGACATATACTTTTCCATTTAGGTTTGGCTTTTATTTATGCTAGCATCAAAACAGGATCTGAGCCAAGATCTATTCAATACCAGCTTTTACACTATGTACCAAACTATCAAGCACTAACATTCTGTGTTATGTGTTTGACCTGGCAGAGATGCGCACAAGGTGTTGGCCTTGACACAACATTAGACTCCAAGAGATAATTGTACTCTTTTAGAGAGCAATAAAGTCCAAATTACAAGGTTGGTTGTGGAGTAAGTTACAAGTTTGACGGCCATGACGCTGATGTTCATGTCTTGTGTAGTAGTTTTGTGTTTTGCATTTGATTTCAGTTTATTTTCCCTCCCTGATTTGCTTTTCTTTCCCTCACTCTTTACTTTCACTGCTTGGTTAGTAAACCACATGAGTGCATCACACATACACAGATAGCTGCTAGTTAGTGCTAATTATCAGACCAAAAGAAGCAACTACATTTAGCAAAACTGAAGCTCAGACATCTTGGATAGACTGTTAGTAAATACATTACAAATGTTCCAAACAAATGCCACAAATATGGCTGAGAGGGTAGAATTCGGAAGCCTAGCAGACAGCTCTTAGCAACTGCCCCTTTTATGGCAATGACGTATGAAATGGCAAGGAAGCTTTGCTCCTTATAAGCAAAAACTTAAAAACAAAAACTTTCCAGTAAGTCAGACTTTTTGGTAAAGTGGTCTTGAGTAACAGTTCTCCAGCCTCTTTTGACAAACTTTCAAAAGTTGTTTTTTTTTTTGTACTGCTTTTGTACTCATTTTCAATCAAGTTCTTGTACCTGACCATTTTTAGAGGAATGGTTTTTTTGGTTTGTAAAGCCACTTGACACCAGCCAGTCAGTCATTCAAGCACTAAAAAAAGGCACCTAGCTCAAGTGATGATTCAGAGTTGTGTCCACATAATGGACAACATTAGCCGAAAACTTGGCATATCTCAGCATGGTGTGCAGTGAGTCCTAGAAAATCTCAGATAACTGGCCAAATGAAGGAAAAAAACAAGAAGAGCCAGGCCTGTTCAGATGAACAGTATCTGAAAATCATTTCTTTAAGGCAAATGTCCAACAAAGACCTGATACAGGACCTGAGAGCATGCATTGATGCATTTACTGTAAACTGTTCAAGCCTCATCAGAAATGGTTTCAGTTGAAGGGTGGCTGTCAAGAAGCCGTTAAGAGAATTAGGGACAAAAAATTCTGAGCTATGCCTAATAACACAAGAACTGGACTGATAATTAGTGGCAACATGTCTTCTGGAGTGATGAAATTTGACATTTTTGGTTCAAATCATCGTCAATATGTACTATAGGTACAACAGCGAGTGTCTCCACCCATCTATAAAACACAGTAGAGGCTCTGTAATGTTTGGAGCTGCATTTGAGCCAGTGGTATCAGGGATCTTGCCTAATTTGACTGAATTATGATCATCTTGACAGACAAGGAGCAAACGACAGCCATCATCCAAAGAAGAGCGTTGAATGTCCTTCAAAAAGCTGAGAATGAAGAAGTCCATATAGGGGCCAAGACATTTATCCTGCCTGATTTTTTTTATTTGGAGTGAGCCTCAAGTGGTCGTTTTATGAAGTGCAGTTTATGAAATTTCCCAGGTGTCTTTAAGTGGTCGCATAACTAGCCATTGTGGTGAATGTGAATAAGCATATTTAACAAAACCGTCAACTATTTATTTAATGTACTGTTTTTATCTCTCACTAAAGCCATGTAGGTACGTCATTATTGTGTGTGTGCACTAGCCTGGATTTTAATGTGGTCACCACATCAGCCTGCAAATGATCCATAAACAACCTAAGTCAGACAGAAGCAAAATTAAAACCTAATTTGGGTCTTAAACCATTGCACCTGTTTGTGACAGGCTCTCTGGTTATTGTGTGTATGTGTGGGTGAAGCTTTGCCTGCTGCCATCACTTGAGTTTTTCCTACATCTGGCCAAAGATAACACTGGCACAGCAACAAAATGGCCATAAACAGGGCAGGGCCATCCAACAGGAGAATACCAAGCTGAAGCGGCAAGAATCAAGTCTACGCAGGAAAAGGTCACACCCTCACCTCTGCTGTACACTGCAAGCTGCCACAAAACAGTCTTCAATGACAGATTAGCATCTCACTTTAAAACCCATCAACACATCAGTGCTTGCATAATGCATCCTAACTTCATGGTCATATTTTCCGATGTAAGCCTTCAAGGAAAATGTAAGCTTGTGTTTAAAGGTATATCATGAGGAGCAGAGGTCCATGTCCACAGACTTTGTCTCTCACTGAGCATTAATCAAACTCAAGCACTGAAATCCTTCCTGTATGTTATAATGGAATTTGTACATGTCTGCTGGTCGGGCTGTAAATATTTAACTGTTTTGTGGGAAAAAACGGAGCACTGATAGATATTATTTGTCAAGTCCAGTTTTTCCACCATTAATCACAGGGATTGGAGTAATTGTGGAGGGTACAACATATGGAACATTCCACCGAGGGAGGAATGTTGGGGGGGTGGATAGATTCAGCATCTCCCCTGTGTTGGATGGAGCCTTCGAATTGTCCTCCATTAAGGCATGTGCTCTGATGAGTGATTCAGTGTGTCTATATTCAGCAGGAACTCGAAACAGTGACATGAAAATGCAGTTGGCAGCGGCTTCACAAATCCCACATCAGGCCCTGGGAAACCATAATCACCACTTTCATTTTTCAGCCTTGTTTATTTCAGAGGCTGGGGTTACAATTAAGACCATTTGCCTTGCAATTACTGTGTTAAAAATAATAAAACAATTTCGGCCTACCTAAAATACCTGCATTTTGTGTAATGATTCAGGGCGTGCAAATTGAAATTGCAATGTTTGGACATTGTCGGAGAGCCTTGTGAAGT
Source organism: Pelmatolapia mariae (assembly GCF_036321145.2). Classification (NCBI taxonomy): domain Eukaryota; kingdom Metazoa; phylum Chordata; class Actinopteri; order Cichliformes; family Cichlidae; genus Pelmatolapia; species Pelmatolapia mariae. The sequence goes on along the minus strand of NC_086228.1, from coordinate 3,912,086 downwards.
CGCCAGAGTGATAGAACTATGTTTATCTGGATGTTTGTCTGCTTTTGGATTGCTAGCACTTTGTCAGAATGCAGCCAAACCCTGGTCACAATTTTCTGCCTGACCTTCGCGGGATAATTTTAGGTGTGTGGATGTATAATGTCATGATTTACAGCGAGGATTAGTTTTTCAACAGCCACAGTGTAACTGAGGAACGTCTCCCGAAGGCCAGTAAGTAAATTCCGCTGTCAGTAACTCACCCCCGCCCACATGCTCCCCACCACACCACTTACCCTAATTTTCCCAATAAAGTCACACAACTCAGCCAATCTTTGCCCTCAGGCTAGCGTCTAGCCAGGGAAGTACACAGACGCTGTGGGGGACAGTGGATTGGTTCAAAAAACATGTCTCCAGCCTGCACACACCTTTCCATTGTATTGTCCTGATTCATCATCCTGGCTTTGGTAATACCATCATGTTAAACATTTAAAAACCCAGAGTTTCATGCCACCATTCTTTGAAATAAGCTATTTTTATACGTTTTAAAATAACTTTTCTACTTTTGACTGAGAAGGCTTATTACAACTGTGAAAGACAAAAACAAAGTCAAAATTCTGAAATTAAAGTCAGAAATCTTTGATTAAAAAAAAAACCTGAATTCTGAAAAGTACAGCACAGCGCGAGTGTGTCGGCCAGGGAACACTTGTGCACACTTGGTGCGGTGTGACGTACAGTAGGCATATATACAACACATGGAGACCATTAGTGGCCACAAAAAATGACGTAGTAGAGGCACCGTGCAGCGGCCTGCTCAACACAAATTCTGGGCCGTTCGCTCAAACTAGCGGTGAACGCGGTGCATGCCACTTCCTGTGTGAAAGGGCCTTAATATAATCATCAGAGGCACAGAGCTCTGAAACCTTCTATTTGTGAGGGGCAGCCAATCAGAAGAAAGTTGACTTAAAGGGAGCAAAGCTTAAAATGCTCAATGCAGATAGTGTACACTGCTCAAAAAAATTAAAGGAACACTTTGGAAACACATCAGATCTTAATTTAATAGAAATCATGCTGGATCTCTATAATGAAATGAAAGGGTGACACATTGCTTAATGGAAATTGAACATTATCCACTTACAAATTATTAAAATCAAAGTGAAAAAAATGATGTAGCAGGCTAGTCCATTTTGATGAAATTTCACTGCAGCAATTCAAATTGGTCCTCAGCTGTTTTTATGGCCTCCATGTTCTTGTATGCATGCCTGAAAATATCAGGGCATGCTTCTAATGAAATGAAGCGTGGTGTCCTGGAGGATCTCCTCCCAGATCTGGGTCAGGACATCACTGAGCTACGGAACAGTCTGAGGTAAAACCCAGCACCATCGGTGGACCAAAACATTATGTCCCAGAGGTGTTCTATTGGATTTAGGTGAGCATGGGGGCCAGTCAGCCGTATCAATTCCTTCATCCTCCAGGAACTGTCAGATACTCTCGCCAAACTGCCTGCAGAGTCTTACCAGATGAGGCTGATCCAGGACCTACTGAATCAGTGTAAGGTCAGGCAATGGGTCCAAGGATTTCATCGCAGTGTCTACGAGGTACTGGGATGAAATCGCAACAGCCCAGTCTGTAGAGCTCTGTGTGTGCCTCCATGGATATGCCTCCTCAGATCATCACTGCCCCGCCACCTAACCTGTCATGCTGAACGATGTATCTGCAGGTAACATTCACGGATTCTCCAGACCCTTTCACATCTGTCACATGTACAGATGTGAACCTGCTGTCACCTGTGAAAAGCACAGGGCACCAATGGTGGCCAGTTCACAGGGCCCACTAGAGGATGTTAGACTCTGTTTCTGACTGTTTGCTCCAAGATATTCACACCAGTGGCCTCCTGGAGGTCATTTTGTAGCCCTGGTAGTGCTCATCCTGTCCCTCCTTGCACAAAGGACCTGTCTTTCTGCTGGGTTAAGGACCTTTTACAGCCTTGTCCAGCTCTCCTACAGTAACTGCCTGTCTCCTGGAATCTCCTTTGTGCTCTTGAAACTGTGCTGGGACACACAGCAAACTTTCTGTCAATGGCAGGTATTGACGTGCCATGCTGGACTACCTGTGCAAGCTCTTTAGGGTCCAGGCATCGCCTCATGCTACCAGTAGTGACACTGACCCTAACCAAATGCAAAACTAGAGGAGGGAAAAATGTCAGAGGCCTCCACCTCCAGCCCCTCAGCTACTTAACTGACCAGATCAATATCCCAGAAGTTTAACTGACTGATTCTATGCTCTGACTAACAAGTTGTTCTATAATTTTTTTAGCAGTATATGAACTGAGGAGCTGCAGCCTGGCTCTGTTTAAGTTATTTTGAATACCAAATCATGCAAAGCTAAACCAGCAGGGTCGAAGAATAAAATGACAGAGGTGCAAATTAGCATAACTCTCTCCTTTATGATTTTGTGATGAAAATGTTAGCAACATTTTTCTTATGTACACATCCAGCATGCGTCATCTGGAGTCATGTTTGTATCCACCCGAACCTAAGTCTAACATTCAGTCTCTGCCAACTTCTGACAAACAGTTCTCACTGTCATCATAACAGCGGTAAGACTGAGGCAAAGCAGTAACAATTTGGATCATAAAACCAAAACAATGGACCGAGGGACACAAAACAGCTCTGAATTACTGAGAACAGCTGAGTCGCAGAAGTTTTCTGTGCATTTGTCAGCACAAAAATCTGATTATGAATTATTAAAACTAACTGCAAAAATACCAACAAGTGCAGCTTTAAGTATGTGTTTTCCTGAAAATAAACATAAATAATCTATCCTAACAGATAAAAGCATTAAGTTCTTAGGTATTGTTCCATTCTCATTTAAAGAAACCCACACCTATGTTACTCAGAGCTTTGCAGCTTTTTTTTCCCTGCAGTCTTAAAGTTTATTTTACAATGTGTGCATTGTACAGTGACATATCATATGAACTTTTCCCCACAAATCTCCTTCCTTGCAGCCCTCTGTTGTCTTTTTAAAGTTTAAATCCACCCACTCTTGAAAGCTTTGGAAGACGTTTAGCACTGATGAGCACCGTGATGTGTGTGCGAGGGCGGCACGGATACGGCTGTCCGTGTTTCATGTTTTTGATCCAGTTGTTGTGGAATCTTATTCAGACTGTGACACATGTGCTGTTAAGATGAGAAATAGAGAGCCCATAAAAGTTGTGCGTCACATCCCACGCAATACAGGCCGTATAGGCACGAGGTCTGGTTGTGCCGTGCGGGGGAGAGCTTGCAGTGCACGGAAAGCTCATGTCTCACAACAAGCTCTGTGCTGCAGGCCCCACATACACTAATTAGACCTGATATACAGCCTGATGTGTGCTGATTGAAAGCAGGCTCATCTAACTCAGGACAGAGTCCTGCTGCACTGCTGTGGAACGCCGGAGGGTGTCATTTTGTTTCCAGGCACTAGTCTAAGGTCAGTTTCACAGTCTCGAGACAAATGTCTATGGTAGTGATTTAGAGAGGGTAAACTGATGCAGATCTATGGGCATTATGCATTCAAACTGATGTTGTAAAAAGGATGTGGCTGTTTGTGGGGTTGCACAGGCCTCAACCAGCTGTCCATGTGGCGACAGCTTCAGCTTCACGCAGAAATGAGTGGCATGCACCAGGCAGCACAGGCCACAGCACTGTGCCAACCGTGCCAGGCACTCCCTCAAAACGTCTTCCAGTATGCGCCTTGTGTTGGAAGTGCTAGACTATAGTATCTGTATCTTTCTTTTCTATGTGACTTAGTCTTACAGTTTTTGTCTAACTTGAATGAGAAATGCTTGGAGGAAAACGGTCCGATGCCTGATTTTTTTTTTCCAGGATTCTGTCTTCTCTATCCTCTCTGTCTCTCACAAAATGGATCACTTGGGAGGTAGAGAGATGGCAGGACAATTATCCAAAAAAGTTGTTTTCACTGGAACTGCAATCAAGCACCTGGAAAACCTAGCCATCTACAATCAAGGGCTTAGCCAAAGCTTTACTATTTCCTATTGAAGCTGTTTATAGATTCATTATTATAAAGCTGTTTATTTGATTAGTGTAGATTCCATCAGTGGCCTTATATGAGGTTGATGCATGGATCTGTATTTACAGTGGATATGCAGTGAGAATGCTCTCAATGACCTCCAGCAGTTTCACTTTAATTATATAGAGAATAAAGAAAGAAAGTGCTGGGACATTTTGGCAGCTCATGCCAACAGCATTTAGAAAAGGGCCACACTTGTGATTTTACAGCTGGTTTGCAATTGCAGAGTAATTAGAGATTAAGAAAACATGACTTATGTCAATGAAATAATGGCAAGCCATTGACAAAAATGCCTTTAGCAGCCCAACAACTGGTGAAAGACCAATTGTTAGCCTTAACTGCATGCCAGCTTGAAAAAAAAAACACAGCGGGTTCATTTTTCCAACATTAGTTCTTGTAATGAACCAACATTTTTTCTTTTGGACCTGCCATTTGTATCATGCTTAAACAAATTATGTTCCAATAACTTTTTCAATGACCCAGAGGTGATTTGATTTTCCTTCAACTCACACATTATTAGTCAAAATATTACATTTCCATCTGTGAGGACTGCATGTACAATCACAGTGTCCAGTTGAGTTGGTGACTTGATTGATGGCGGCCTTGACTTAACAGTCCAGAGTTTTTGCTTTTTTTTTGGCCCTATTACATTCTAAACACAGGACTAGTTAATCTGTGTGGCTATGAAAGTGGGGAATCTCAAACAGAAAGGTCTTCAGGCAATAGTTCACCTGCTTTCAAATGACCTGTGATATTTTTTTTACCTGGCAGAGCATGCTTTCGTTTATTTTTTTTAAGGGCTTTTAAGGACTTCCACCATTCTTTGACTGATGTTGTAGTCTTTGACATTGCATTTATCCCCTTTTTGTATAACAACATGTAATATCACAGTGTGACAGGGGTTGTAACTTCCCTGTAGTAACACATACTTCTTCTGTGTCGTTTAACAGCAAACGTATTGCCATATCCCAGTAAGTATGAATTATCAGGCGTTATTTAGTTAAAAAGTAGTTGAATAAATCATAAATCATTCAGTCATTTTCATTATTTAACAAATTGTTATACTGACTAGCCCTCATTCTTGTACGTGTAGCATGTAGCATGTAGAAATAAGTTGGAACAAGCTAACTTAATTTAAAATATAGGGAATTTAATGTCCAGGCTCTTTTCAGAGATAACTGCATCTGCCAGCGAAAGTTTACCAAAAAGCACATTATCAAAATCAGAAAGCAAATAACCACATGTTAAAAGTGATAGTAACATCTGTAATTAGTAATTAGTAATATAGACATCTACACTGGCAAAAAGTCATTACAGTAACAGCCTAGCTCGTGTTAATTTAGCTAACTGTAGCATAATGCCTCTGACAAAACTAGCATTACTGAGGAAACTGATCCCACTGGGGACAGGTGGCTGATTGAAATCACATCTAGACTGATGATTTTGTAGCATTTGAGCCAAAGCAAGTCAGGTTTGCTCATGTCCCTTATGTCTATTTGGAACTACGAAGAAGTCATTCATCAGTTTGTGCGGCTAGCTTTAAAGTATGAGCTCACTGAAAATGGCAAAACAAATGGAAATCTGCTGAGGAGATCCTGCCCTCAAATTTGGCAACTCCAGCTGTCCCAGTGTGTGGTGAGTTCACTAATCCACTTGTGCACCTTGAGATAGTGGCTCTCCTGCTTTGTACACTGTGCTCCCTAAGACTTTGAAAATGTGGCTACACTGACATTTTCCTGATATTTTTTCTTAATATTCTTGAATTTGTTATGTTGTCTATAAAGGTGCACCAGTGCATTACTTTATTAATTGCAGAATTTGTTTTAAAATGAAATCTTACACTTTTCATACTGTGCAACCTCTGCTTTGTGTGTTCAAATGCAAACACAGTTGTGCACATACTGTATGTAACAACTTCTCAATCATAGTTTATCCCTTTGTGAATCGGTTATCTAAAGCCCCCCACTGTCTCAAATGTTTGCCTGTCCAGTCCTTTTGTCGCATCCCTGCACCACAATAAAATGATAAAGGGCAGAACTGTGCATAAGCCTTGAGCCACCCCTCATTTCTTTATATTATGCTTCCAAGGAGTTTTACTGTCTTGTAGTTATTGGTGGTCTGAGCAGTAGTTCTCCAGGCTTTCTGAAGCTCTTTCGAAGTTTTTCTTTGCACACCTGCTGCTTTTTCAGTCATTTTCAGTCCACTCCTTGTACCTGACTATTTTCAGACAAATGCTGTGTGTCTGTTAAACCACTTAACACTGACGAATAAATCACTCATGTACAAAAAAAATCCACTCAACTCAAGGGATGAACTGGTGTTGTCTTTACACATTGCAGACAACTTAGCAAAGATCTAATTGTGTCTTTAAGTACTTTGAGTACTGTCTCCAAAACACACAATTTTGTTCCCATTTCTTTACCAGATTATGAAAAGATAACACAGTTTGACTGAGTATTTTTGCACCAATAAGTTGATTCCAGTGAGCTATTAGGAAACATGGCTGAGAATGGTATGCAGTCTGTCCTTGAAAATTTGAAGAAACTGGACAACTGAAGGACAAAAAAAGAATTGGCAGGCTTAAAAACTATCTACAGCACATGAACAGTATCATGTCATTTCCTTAAGAAATAGGAAAAAATTCCAGCAAAGACCTGACACATGACCTGAGAGATGCATCTGGCCATTCAGCTGATCCATCTACTGTTCACTGAAGCCTCGTCAGAAATGGTCTCAGTAGAAGAGTGGCTTTCAAGAAGTTATTCTTAAGAAAGGGAAACAGTAAGAAAATGCTGATGTATGCCAAATTACACAAGAGCTGGACTGAAAATCACCGGCAACAGATCTGATGGAGTGATGAATCCAAATATGAAACTTTTAGCCCAACTCATCATCATCATAATCGTCACGTTCTGAGGAGGTCAGGAGAGAGGTACAACAAGAAGTATCTAAAACCATCTGTAAACATGATGGAGACTCTTTCCTGGTTTGGTGCTGCATTTCATCTTGTGGTGATCTTGTCAGAATTGATGGAATTATGTATGCAGAAAAGTCAGATTTTGATCCATTGTACAATACCATCTGGAAAGAATCTGATTAGCAATATTTTCATTTATTTTTCAGCATTACAATGATCCCAAACACATTGCCAATCCAGCAAAAATTATACATGTATAGTGGAACACTGTGTGCAACCAGCATCCAGAGCTTTGGAATATCTTTGGAGAACTATTCCTGAAATTTTCTTATAGAAATTACAGGAAAGCCTGTCTAAGTATACATATCACTCCATCTATTTCCCATCTTTCTAGCAAAATATCAAGAAATAGGAGTGACACACTACTTTTGCACAGACTTGCACGGTACTATAACACAGGGAAGGCATCTTGGAGTGGTAGTTAGAATAACCTCACAGGTAGTGTCCTGAGTTCAAATCTTTGGCCACCTGAGGTCTTTCTGTGTAGATGTGTACCCATGTTCTTCCTGTGCTTGCATCACATTTAGGGTTCTTTCCGGGTACTCCAGTTTCTTCCCACAGACATGCATGTAAGGCTAATTGGTGATTCTAAATTGGCTGGAGGTGTGAATGTTAGTCTTATGATAGATTGGCAACCTCTGCAGGGTGCACCCTGCCTTTTGCCATATGAGTGCTGAGATAGGCTCTATGATTATGAATTGAATGGGCAGAAGAAGATCGATGGATAGATAACTGACAATTAATACTGTATAATTGTGTACATTTTAACTAACTGTGTGTTATCCATTTGTTTTGAGCCATTAACAGGCTGTGTTAAATCCACAGCTGAACTATGACCATAATGATGTAATAAAATCTGAATCTTCTGATTTTTTCCTTGTTTAATATATAGATTTATTTTTGAAAATGATCTAGAAATAAGGATCATGAGCTTTATTTAAATAACCAAAGTAAATTTAAGGTTAGCTTAATTCTGTTTGCATTTGCTATGCTCCAAGTTTTATCTTGCTGCATTGTTAGCATTTAGGATAATCATTAAAAAAGGTCTTTTTTTCATATATATAGGCACAAAAATGATGTGTGTTTATGACTGTCTCACACATGGCTGACATGTTACTTTTTGACCTTTTATAAGAACGTCCGTATTTCAATTGGTGTATTGCATTGTGTAATAATAGCCTAAATAACGATTTGAAATTATCTAATGAACTTTTCTTTTCTCTAACCATACAGGAAAAAACAAAAAGTGTATAAACGCAGCTGGGTATGACACAGTCCTACTTCATATATAGCGCACACAGGCACCCATCATAATTGTCCCTGCCACAAATTATATTTTCATCTCATTATCCATGCACTTCAAAATTAAACTTCTTTCAAATACCAGACATTGTAGGGAATAACATAGCTATGAGCCAACGCAGAGACACAAGTCTGGTGTCTGAAAATGCTGACTCAGCCATACTTCATTATGCTGTGTTTGAAAAAGAGCAGGGTCTGTTACAGATGACAGAGGATAAATGCAGGAGAGATGCTTTATGGGGGATATGGTTTGTCCTGTGATTTAGCTACCAGTTGGAAGGTCTCACAGCGGCACTGATTCACTTATACAAGTCATTTCAGTAGCGTCAGCTGAAGCCAACAGTAATGATGAGTTGCAGTACAACCACATGGCAGTTGCTGCCTTACTAGCAGCCTCCTCAGACCTCATACTGTCTGCACGGAGATACACCTTGCTATTGATGTTTTATGCTTTAATTATCAAGATTTGTGGGCAATGGACCCCTCGTGCTTAAATGGAAAGACACGGACGTGCTATAACTTTGAATCCAGGTTAATAAACTTGAAAGCCAAGGCCGTCGTGTCGCTTTGCTTTCCGTTCGTTTCTCCTTCTTTTTCATCTTGTCTATCTACTCATCTTCATCCATCGCTTTTCTGTCTCCCACTTTAAAGCCTCCTATACTCTTCTGTTGACAGCTTTGCTTGGCTGAAAAAAAAGCAGTAGAATTACTGAGTAAAAGGGAAAAAGAGAGCAAATAACAGCTCTTAGAATGTTTGGATTGTGAAACCAGAACATTAGTACAAACCATAATGGCTGGCCCAAAGAGCCCAGTGCCTCTCCAGAACTTCACTCTCACAGGCAATGATGTAACGCCAGCCATTTCATATGAAGCATTCGCTTGTTGCACTCAAATTCTATTTATACTTTCTCCGTCTACTCAAAATAAAGCAGCCTATGTTAGACTGATGCTCTTTAAATAGCCTGTTAGTTTAAGCTAAGGGAATTAGAATACAACTCCATGGTGGCGATCGCTCGCTATAATTATTATACTCTAACTTTAATTTGCTTAAAGCCTGAAAAGTAGAAAAAGATGTGAGCAATTCGTCATCACAATGATGAAAAGAGGAACACTTTAATGCTTGTTTGCGATGGTGTCCTGCACTCAGATATCCATAAATGACTGAATTAATGGACATAAAACACAAGTGAGTCACTCAACTGGCAGGTACAACCTGTTCAGAATAGATACTTTTTACTACTACAAAGCAGTGTGTGTGTGTGTCTGTGTGTGTGTGGCACGTGTGTTTGTGGTGCCAACCAGGCCTCAGTGTATACTATGCAGCAGAATAAACAAGTCTGTCTGTGTTCACAGCCTGTAATTAAAGCCGTATAAAAGTGCACACGCATGCAGTAACACAGCACACGTCATGGCCCTGAGAGGCTCTGTTTCCCTCAGCCCTCAGCATGGGTTTGACAACAGCTGACCTAAACCACCTATGGCTAACATCTCTGCAAAGACATATAGGAAAACTAAAAACATAACATGAGGAAAGCTGCGTAGGCCAGACGTGCAGCATACAGTAAAATGCTGTGTAATAACATACTGCCATTGCACACAGCAGCCCTGTGCAGCCTTGCTTCATCAAAACTGGGTTCTCAGTGCAGCACTCTGTATCAACCACTGCAGACAGCTTTGATTGTGTTGGCTTATTTTGAAGGGTAATCAGACCTCCCAGTGGTTCCACCACCACCTCAGCCATAAAAATAACCTAGACATGAGAAAAGACTGCATCATGCTGAATCCTGCCAAAATTTGGAGTAAACGTAAGCATACCACAGGCCATAATCTGCCATGAGCTGAGCTAATAGACTGGAGCCCTAGCAGCTCAAACATGACAGTTGTGCAGATGTTAGTGGATTTAATTGCTGGGTCAGTTTATTAAGCCAGCACTGGACTATTTCATGTGATAACACTGCTCAGCGAGCTTGCTAGAAATCTAGATTGACTGTATACGTTTTAACATTGGTATATGTAAAAGGGCTGCTGACATTTTAAAGCCATCTATGCACCTATGTTTGAGAATATGTGTGTTTCTGTGCTGTTTGCTCACGTGCACGTGAGCTCCAGAGACACTACATTAAGGTTTCTGACCAGATTTTGCCCCCTGGTGGTAAAATTTAGGCAGCACTGGTTTTGCCTCCCACCCACCTGAGTGAAAAGGACATTTGTGTACTGTGTATGAGTGATGAGTTTAAATGATTAAAGAAATTTAAGGCTCCAAAAGAAAACCATTGCAGGCGAGTAGCTTAGATGAAAAGTGATTGCCTTGCTGTTAACTCAATTGTGTTTATCTTTGTGTGTCCTTGTATTACTAATGTTGCGGGGACATAAACTTATTTCCACAACAGGGTCCTTACTCCTCTTACGGGGACAAAAAGCAATTCCCATTTGAGGTGAATAATTCTAATAAAAAAAGACTAAATCTGAGGTCTGGATGAGGGTAAACCAATATAATGTCATTTGATGACTTGTTTCCATACATATATGTGCATCAGTTACCAAACAGAGCCCCATCATTGGTGCCAACGATTGACCATAAGTCCCACGCATTTCCCATGCTCACTCACACCAAGCAGAGAGTTCCACCTCACTCTCTCCTCTCTCTCTCTCTCTCATTTTCACCCTGTATGTCCTCTTCTTTTCATTCGCTCGCTTCCTTCATCACCGCTGCCATTATCATCCCACTTTGTTTTTAGCTGATTTTCAGCCTGACCTCATCTCTGGAGGAGGATAATTACCAAATGGGGACACTGTGTTTTAACAGTGATTTTTGAGGTCAGCAACTCGCTCACGTTTGCTAGCCTTTTTTGTTCCGGGCTGTCAGTAGGGAACTTGCCAATGTTCCCGTTCTCCCCAATAGTCTCTCTTTCTGACCCCCATGCATACATCGGTCCATACTGGGCCTGGTTCAGGAATCAGGAGTAAACACTGTTATCTTTCACTGTTGCAGGACTTGGCAGGGCACTTTCTGTACACTGCGTCTTGGTACATTGTGTTCATGCAGTGTTAGATGTTAAAGAGTGGTGATTGCAGAGAATGTGGCATGGTTTTGCAGAATGCCAGCTTAATAAGTTCAGCCACGCCAAGAGCTATATTTGCATTCCAAACGCTCTGCTGCTCTACAATCCAAGGCACTGTACATTGTTTTCCCATGTCTGGAATATTAAAATGAAAAACTGCGTATCGACTTCATAAACATCTGAGTTGCAACTGAGAGTCATTTGCAGCATGGGCGATTGCTAAGCGGGTTTTATTGGTGTGACCTGGATTGTCCTGAAGCAGGTGACCAGTTATGCAAAGACGTAGGTACCCTGAGTGAGTAAAACGCTGGGCTAACAGAGCTGCGCTGGTATTCCACTCACCTTGAGCATGTAAAACACTATCCCTGTGGAAGCACGAGGCAGGCATGGGGGAAGGGGTCAAACTTTCTTCCCTGACTAGACATAGATCACATAACTGGGCCAGCATGGGTCTAAGTCGGCTTCAGCTCTGGAGGTAAACCTCTTGATAAAGGAAAGGGGGGAAAAAAGAAACTTGCCAATCAGTGTAAGTTCAGTGCTGTGTGTAAATCAAAACTAGAATGAAGACACTTCTGTGGCTGAAAGTCAAGCCTTATTACACAAATTCAGAACAACATGACAAGAGAGTGGACAAATCAATTTAGTGTCTGTTTAATGGACACATGCCTGAATGCGAACCCATCTATTTATTTCCCAGTAACAGTCATCACTGGCTCTACGTGTCAGTTTGAACGCGCAGCATTCAGGGAATGTAACTCCTGTCGTACGTGCCTCGAGGTTGCCACAGAAATTAAGCACATAGGTGTAAAGAAATGCCAGCCAGCCTCTCCATGGCTCCTTCAGTCCAGCTCCTGGCAGTATGCTGGCAAGGTCCAGGCCCAGGAATGCTGTGCCCATCTGTCAACACAGAGCCGCCTTCCCTGGCAGATGCCACAGAGAGGATTTTTGTAACCTGGCCCTGGGTGGATTTCATAACCTGGCCTGGCAGTAGCAGAGAGCCTTAGGGCTGCGAGAAGATTATATGTTAAGATAATATAGAGCTGCATGGATCCCTGTGTCTACGTGTGTGCATCCCGAGAAGGTTTTGCTCACCAGAGTGGCGAATAAGGGCATTCAAAAGCTTAAGTAGAATTCATTGGGCTATAATGTGACAGATAACTAACTTTTACCTGTGCTACATGCTCACCTCTGCTCATCTTTCTGTCCTGTACTCAATTCCATCGCCTTCTCCTCCCCCTCTCATGTCTCTCCTAACCACTCCTCCTCTGCTCTGAAATTTATAATGAATGGTGTTCTCTATGTGGGGCCTGAATATGTGTGGTGGACTCAAGGGATCACCACCTGAGTGATGAGTCTGTCTGCCCAAGTCTCTCTAGCTACCTCTCTCTCTCTCTCTCTCTCGTTCACACACACACACACACACACACACACATGCACACACACACACACACACATGCACACACACACACACACACACATGCACACACACACACACACACACATGCTTGACCTGCTGGGAACACAGGGTCTTGCTGTATCAGGCCTGTGTGGCAGGGGCAATTAGAAAGGTCCAGACGGCGCACAAGCTCTCTTCTCATACTGTCCCCATTAGAGAGCGAGAGACAGGCAGTGAGGGAAGACAGGAGGAGGATACACAATAACAGTCTCTCTCTCTCCCACTTATAAACACACAGTGGCCGTACAGTAACCTTATACAGACGTATGCTTACTAAGGTAGTAAGCATGGTGTCTCAGAAGCACCAACAGTACAGTACAGTATGTTATAGTAAGCACTGAAAAAAAAGGTTTTTTTAACCTGCTTAAAAGACGCCCTATTCATTGGGTCAAGCTATCACATGGGTTTCCCTGAAGTCCACTGTCAAATACTGAAAATAATAGGCCAGAGTTGGATGAATCAGTGTCCAGACCTGCCCAGCGGGATCTGTTTGCCAAGATAACAACACAATGATCGAACCCCTCAACGCTGCAGAACCTGCCACACAATTAGAGGTGATGAAAATGGATTCAGAGCAAGTGAATGACGTGTTTATGTGTTTTTCCACAGGAAGCAGTCATGAAGATGCCAAGGACGTGATAGCCTCTGGAGGAATATGTTACAGCTGACAGTATCGGTGTGTGTGTGTGTGTGTGTGTGTGTGTGTGTGTGTGTGTGTGTGTGTGTGTGTGTGTGTGTGTGTGTGTGTGTGTGTGTGTGTGTGTGTGTTTATGTGCATATCAGGATCTGATGGGTGGCAGATCACTCATTCTTGACCACCGACGTGAAGAGAGATCGGCGCTCTTTGTCTCCACATGAATTTTCATGCATTTAGCCATGTGTGTAACTCAAGCTATACCAACAAGACTTATTCTAATGTTGGTCATTTAGCCTATTAGCAATGCTCTTACCTCATTTCTTGGTGAACTCCAGTGGTGTGAAAAACAGACTACTCAACATGTGAACTTGGCTCGGTAAACTCTGGGTAATTTAAGGACCATAAAGCAATGGCAGCTGATGCAGCACAAACGGGCTGGCAGTGAGACCCTACAAACCTCGGGGCACGTAGTCGGTCCCAGTTCACTTGAGGACCCATGAGCTGAGGGTCAAGAAAAGTAATATTTAAAGAAGGGAGAACACAGAATTCATATATATTTATAAATAGGTAAACATTAGGGGAGTAATACAGCTCCTAATACATAATTTATGCAGAATTCAGATAAGACAAATACACTTTTATACAGAACCCCATATTTTACACAGCACAGAGGGAGATTTTAAGGAACAGGGCTGTAGATGTTTATCCACCCTGCATTCAGAAATTTCCAACAATTTGGGTTTAAAAATGAAAAATTTAAATTTTTAAATTTCAGTCAATTTAAATTTGACTGGAGTATAAGATAAAATATGTCATGGTGTTTATTTAGATAAACAATATGATGTTGATGTGTGGCAGTTAGTAAGTACTATGTGATGCTGCCCCCCTGTGGCCAGTTTTCATGATAACAATAAATAAGTCATTCAAACTGATGAGGTCAGGGAATAGTGTTTATTTTATTTTATTTTATTTTATTTTATTTTATTTTATTTAAGACATTTTTACACAAGAAGCACTTTACTATGAAATGTAAAATCTTGTGTTACTAAGAAATCTCTTTTTGGTTACAAAAAAGAAAACAGATTTATTTAGACTAATTATAACAGGCAGTTTTTACAGCCTACAACCTCCTCTGTCACTGGGTCGCTGAACAGTCTCAACAGTTGGTGAAGGCAACATAGGATTCAAAGGCAAGGCTCAGCGGTCACAAAAAGTCAGCACAAAAACTGTCAGGCAGCAGGACGGGAGGAAGGGTAAGGGAGAATCCAGAAGACAAAGCAATCACATGAACACCAGGAAAGGACTGCAAACCTGGTGGGTGGGTGCAAGCAAAATACGCTAGCAAGAAAGAAAAAAAAACTGTGACGGCAGGTAAACACAGTGCAGGAAATCACCCTTGGTCAGAATGGACATGAAATGTCCATTCTGTCATGGTGTTTATTTAGATAAACAATATGATGTTGATGTGTGGCAGTTAGTAAGTACTATGTGATGCTGCCCCCCTGTGGCCAGTTTTCATGATAACAATAAATAAGTCATTCAAACTGATGAGGTCAGGGAATAGTGTTTATTTTATTTTATTTTATTTTATTTTATTTTATTTTATTTTATTTTATTTTATTTTATTTTATTTAAGACATTTTTACACGAGAAGCACTTTACTATGAAATGTAAAATCTTGTGTTACTAAGAAATCTCTTTTTGGACATGAAATGTCCATTCTGAAAAAGAGAAACCTATAAACAAGCAAAAAAACCAACAACAACCGAACAAGTGTGACAAGACAAGGCTTTTTATGACTCTGGAGGGAACTTGTGTAACAGATGTGTAATAAAATGTAAAAAAAAATATGAGGGATGTTAAAAAGGACTTGGTTGGAGAGATAAGTGCATAAGTTTAGGAGTGGCTCCTAAACTGTTCTACTGCTCATAAGTCTCCTAAATTTATGGAAGTGCAGTACTAAACTGCTGGATTACCCCCATTAAAATCACTGTAGCATGTACAATCTGTATATGTCAGCAAAGCACAATCTGCCCATTTAAAATCCATTCATCAGCTCATAAGCTACAACACAGTATCCCACTACTGACCTCAAACATCAGCTGTGAAGGGCCGTAGACAAAACTAAATTAGGCGCAGAGTTAGATCCATCCTCTTATGTCCCCTGGGGGCTCGAACATCACCTTGAACCCAGCAAAAGATTGTGTGAAGCCTTGCCAAGCTTATGAACATGACCTGGGGAGTGTGTATGAGGGATGGGGGAGGAGGGTGGGAGGATGGAGGGTAGATAAAGGGGATGCTGCTCTCTCCATCACAAAAAAAGATAAATGATCCACAGACAGATGGCACTCAACATCACTGCCATATTCAGATAGTTTCCAGTTACAACAACCTGAATCCGGATCAGCGGATGCTTATGGTTACACTTGTGTCACTTGATGAATGAGACAGTGTTGACCCCTGAATGATCCCTGCAACAGCATGACTTCTATTGCTTTAATTCACTAATAAAAACCCACTTCATCACAACAGCAAGCACTTTTTTTGTTTCTTGTAGGAACCACATCGAAGTCTTAGAGCTTAAAATTAAGAGATAGAATTAGATTTGACTTATTGATCAGTAAACCACACCAGTATTATCTACATAATAATCAGGTCCCCTTCTCTTACTTATGTTGTGAGAAACATCCAGGGTGCAGCGTGGATGGAGACACAGCATGAGAGCGCAGTTGCCAAGACCTGACCTTGAACTGGAAGCAAATTGGACTGTATAACCCATTATGAGTTATACATGGGGGGAAGAAGAAAGTACACTAGGAAACATAATATGTAATGAAGTCTTGAAAACAAGGATGGAAAAACAGGTGGTGATATGAATTTCAGCTGCATCTGACACTGTAGGTATCTGGGCCACACAAGAACCGTGATGTGTTATATTAAGACCGGGAGAAGAAAATACTTTAGGGATTAGCTGTAATTTGAATTTTAAGGAGATACATATTTTATACATAGAAAAAATGCAACTGTGCACACAGTTCTGAAAATGGAAACTCATTTAACAACACCTTAACCCTAAGCACAATTCCACTGGTCTCACTCAAATAACATTGTGGAGGTTTTGCAAATCTCCAAACACAAACTGCATCATTTAGTACACTTTGTTCACCTAGAGACACAGGCACACAAAACCCTGATTACCAATTAGTTTCACTCATGTTGCATCCGTTCATGTCAATTGGAAGAACCATTCAATTGTGTATGGATGTAAATATGTAGCATAGCCGCATGAAGCTAAAACATAGATCAGTTGATCACATCAGTGTTTATTATGATACTCTGTAAGACAGACATATAATTGCTGTGCATAGGCTGTTGTTTTTATGCAAGAAATTCGTTTTGAAAAGAGAGAGCACACCGTTGCGTGCTGTGTTTCATTTGTTAAGAGGTGTGTGGATTTTTGACAAGCTCTTTAACTCTTTTCAGTCTGTGTTTGGAGTATTGAAAAACTGAGCCACAGTTTCTGGAGATGTGTTTAAATGTTTTGGAAAAAAACTGCAATTTGAAAACCAGTTTTAAGTTACAATGAATTACCTTAAAAGGTGACATATAAGTTCAGGGTGGAGCAGCCTAAGTGACCTTTATAGGAAATTTAATTTATTACAATTATAATGTCTCTGCATAAAAAGGTTACACAACAGTTATGCTGAACTAGGATACAGGATACAGAATTTCAATTTAACTACTACTCTACTCTGAGTCTTGGGACTTTGAAGATATTCAGTTAAAAGTTTTTTAATGGTTCACAAATTTGAAAACTGCTGTTCATGTGAAACTGATGGATTTTTGCTGAAAATATTCTCCTTTGGAGCAGTATAACATGCTGTTGTATGCTTAGATGGTTGGTTGGATTAGTTTGATTTTGACTTAGTGTATCACACTAGGAGATATGTCTTGTTCCTATAGGACAAGTCACTCCTTATTTTCATTTCTGTAACTGTAGGAAAATGTAACTGTAATGAAAATGTTAATGATTGGAAAATATAGCAACAGACTATGACAAATTTACATTCCAAATTTTCTGAAGGAGTTTTTTTGTAATTAAATAAATAATTCTCAAGACAGAAAATAAACAAAGCAGTGCTTCTTTTTCTTTTTTTCTTCATGTAAATTATTGTTTCACATTTAAATTTACATCGGATATCCCCTAATTAAATGGCAACTTTCAAAGAAGTTTAGAGCTGTTACAGAGTTCAGCATCATCCATTCCTTACCTCTGTATGAACTCGGGTGTGTTGCTGTTCTGACTGCCGATTATACTTTGGCAGAGCCTTCATGTTAAAGTCACCACACTAATTCACTTTTCTCTGCCTTTATTTCTAGCAAGTAAGACAAATGTTTGATATGATTTCAGTCCCTCACAAAGATTTGCATTTATGCGTATCTAGTGTGTAAACTTGGGTGTGTTGCTATGTAAATGTTTCATACTCTACATGTATAATTAGGATGCATTTAAAAATAATAACATTAACATTTTGTATTTATAAATAAACATCATATAATCACATAAAGCTTAATAATAAACTACATAACATGGATTAAAAAATTAAACTGATGCAGTGTCACAAACCTTTCCCTTAAAGAAAAAAAGAAGAAAAAAGAAGGACTCATTTCTCCTAAAAAAGTGTCTTCAAAGGTTTTCGGTAAGCAGGTTATCCCAAGCAGTTTGGAAAGCTTTGCCACAATTTCTCATTGTCTTCAGTCTCTTCACATAATCCCAGACTGACTATGATGTTGAGATCTGGCCTCTGCAGGGAGCGGACCAAATCTCCCGCAGGCATTGTTCTCCTGTATGTTTGGGGCTGCTGTCTTCCAACAGACTGAGTGTGACTGATCAGACTCTGATATAAACGTTTGCACAGTAATACAGTTTTCGTATATATTTGATTTCTATTTTTTAAATAAGTCTTTCAATAAGCACTATTCAGAACTGACCACATATTTGTGTTTTAGTGTATATATGCCATAATTGTTTATGTGCATGCTTACCTGCATATTTACATGTACTGACAGTAGTTTCTGTGGGTTTTTTGTTTTGGTTATTTTTTGTTTTTTACTTAACCACTGGAATAACAGACAAATTATAGAATATAATATAGCTGGTATAATATATCATGTATATAATGTAGATTATGCTATTTTTTTGTTCTTCCCAAAAAAGTCTTTGGACTCACGAATTTCAATAAAATGTTGAATTTTATTTTATTTGAAGAATTCCTAGAAATGTCCTTTGACTGGTAAAGTTATTTACATTAGTACATTCAGCGTTCGCAAAATAAACCTGACTTTATATACATGCACGCACAGCTAAGGTCAGCTGAAGGACAATTTTTAATTGTATCGGTCTACTCTGTCCACCACTGCAATATTCTGGCATTTGAAACAATAAAGTTAACGGGGAAAGTGTAATCTAATTGTTAACTATTATATAGCAAAACGCAAATAATCAGCCAGTTAGAGGATTTAAATTATCCAAAATCCTCGAGGCCAGAGAGCACCAGCCAACGGTCTAAGACCCCACAAAATCCTGCTATCTCTCTTTCTCTCTCATACACACACGCAGTGAGCCTCCCTCTAACACACAACCCTCAAAATACCCACACGTTCCTGCAGCGGAAGTTTTTAAGCAACCTTATCTGAAGCTTTATCTGAGCTGGAGATGTGCTGCAGAAAGACAGGTCAAAGGGGACCGCGGGGCTTCTGCAGGACGAAGCATTAGGGATATAAAACACATGCCAGACCTGTCATGTCCAATTTACAGTTGACAGAATAAGTTAGCATCCAGTAGGACTGAGTGTTTCACTTAATTCTGCATGCATGTTCATAATATGGCTCCTTTCTTTAAATCTCTTTTTGCAATTAATGCCATAAAAAATATGGAAACGTTCATTCTAACTGCGCATGGGCAGTCTAAATTAATCATGTCGAAAACGTTTCCCTCACGTTCTGAGCCTCCCCGAAGCGCGTTTACTTTATTTAACCAATTATTACGACAAGAGCCGGGCTAGTGTTGACTCTCGCTGGGCCCGAGAAAGATTTTATGGCCATTCATCAGCTCGCGAGGCGCACAAATAGTCTTTAAAACTATAAACACAATCGCTGGATCGGAGACGGGGGGACCCATTTACCCCGTGGCTGCGCTAAACGCTGAAGATAAAACAAACGATAATACTGTCTGTCTCCTGTGACCGTCTCCACAGGCATTAATAGGAGGTTTAGTGCCAATGGTGCGAGGGGAAACCCATGTAGGTTACGCGTCATTACGCACAGCTGTCTCTATTTCACTGCTGACAGCTAAAGTCATATTGCCCACATTATCATTGTTAAATTAAGAACTAAATGATTGTATGCTTAATTGATATCTCAGTGCGCCTGTATTTAACAGGACAGAGAAGATGCACAGAAAATTTAAACCCGGCTGAACGAATTGGGACTTTCTGACTGCCATAAGACAAAAGTGTCACACATGACACTTTTTTAGGATAACCTGGCCTGCAGCTTGGGTGGGAGCTTGTTGTCATCTGTTATCACGTCCTGATAAGACAGACAGCGTCTCCAAAAATCTCTTAGAGGCAGACAGCAGAGTGTGTGACTCCTGGTTTCAGGTTCCTTGTTCAGGGACCCAACCTGTTGTCTGCTTCCCTCCTTCTTGACGCTTGTCTGCTCTGTTTCCCCTCGGAAGAGCCACGGGCCGACACCCCAAGCACACACGCGCGGACGACCATCTAGGCGCATTAATGGATTTTGATTCCACCCAGAAAGTTAAACAATGCAACTCAGTGGTCGCTAATGCAAGTTTTTGATGTGTATGTCAGATAAATTATTTATTTGGTACTTGAAGACCTGTATAAACATCCGGAGCTTGTATTGTGCGTAATGGACTACAGCAGTGCTAAACACTATCCGGCGAGATGGATACTTCATTTAGAAGCTTTATAAACCAGTGACATCCTCAATCAAAGCACAATAAGATGTGTTTCTCCAACAGGATGAAAGGATGTACTGATTTAGTGGAATATTTACAGCAATCCTATTTGCTCTGGGCAGAGTATAAAGGCTGGTTAAGCAGGCTACTTTGCTGCAAATTAAGAGATAGGCCTATGACCAACATCAGGCCTAACATGCAGCCTACTAGACATCACTTTACGTCAGTAAATGGGAGTACCAGAGCTCAAGGTCCCACTGGATCCCCCCGTCCCTCCCTCATTCTCTGCGTCACTGAAAGGAGGGAGAGAGAGGGGCCAAGAAAAAAGTTTGGAGTCAGAGTTGACATTCAAAATGCACACTTCACTCAAGAACAGTCCGGTATACCAAACTTATACGTAAATCCATTACACACTGTCAAGAAGGAAAGGTGGTTTTTTTTCTTTTGGTTTTTTTTGGGGGGGGTGACTTCTTTTTGGCCTCCATGTGATAGATTAACAGATTATTTTTCATTTTCTGGTTTTTGGCAATGTTTCCCAGCCCTAGCACGTCCACTCCCTTCTCTGTTAAGGATATATTAAACTTGGAGCAGACTCATGACGTTCTGGCGTCTTCTTTGGACGATTGTTCTCGCATGGACTGCTGCACCGTGGCGACATCCTCCTCCTCCTCCTGTATGCTGGGCCGAATGAAGCAGGAGCCTCTCCGGGACATCTCGTCCACCGCCGCCTCGCTGCTTGTAGAGGACACACACGACTCCAGAGCCGGCAGAGGCAATCCACTTAACTTTGCTTCTACCTTTTATGGCAAATCCCTCATGGAGATGGAAATAGATAAGGATGGAAAATCTGATGCGTTTGAAGGGAAAAGAAGAAAAGGTGAGCTGAAGAAAGAATTGTCTTTAGTTTGGAGGCCCATTAAACCTAGGCCTGGATACACATGCGCTTGATTTGAATAATGACAGATTCTCTAAATGTTATCTGACCTAAAGCAATAAGTACCACAAGAAAGTATACAAGAAAAACTGGGGCTGCTGGACAAAGGCCCTAAAATTAAACCTTTGAAATTTAAACATAAATGAAAGTTGGTGAACTTTAATACTGATTTGAAAATCAATTTGAAAAATATAACAAAATCAAAACTATCATTGACATCTTTGGTATGAAATGAGAAATCATAGCGTTGTGCGTAAATCATATTAGGCATGATTGGTCGCACGGATGGCCGGGGCAATCTGCCCGAACCTGTGCCAATTATTATGATCGTTATAACAGCGCAAAATAAAAAAATATGAATATAAATTCTAAAACCGCGAAGAATTCTAATTCAGTTATTTCTCTGTGCTTTTTCTGTCTGTGTTTGCCTTAATCAGATGGATTCAGTGTTCCGTCAGAGTCTGTGGAGGACATAAAGGCCGAGGATCAGGACCGGCCCAAGCCTCGGAGGCGCAGGAAGCCCCGGGTCCTCTTCTCCCAGGCGCAGGTGTACGAGCTGGAGCGCCGCTTCAAACAGCAGCGGTACCTTTCGGCCCCGGAGAGAGATCACCTCGCCGGGGTTCTCAAACTCACCCCGACGCAGGTGAAGATCTGGTTCCAGAACAGGAGGTACAAGTGCAAGCGGCAGAAGCAGGACCAGAGCCTGGAGATGGTGTCCCTGCCGCCGCCCAGGAGGGTGTCGGTGCCGGTGCTGGTGAGGGATGGGAAGCCCTGTCTCGCGGGTGACGCGACCAGCTACAATCCTTCCTACAGTATGGGTCACATTAACCATTTTAGTTATAACAACTACACAGCCTTCAGCAACTACACCGGCTCCAGCTGCAACACGAACTATGCATGCAATTACCCCGCAGCCGCAATGCAGACTATGCAAGGAACCTCCAGCAACGGCAACTACATGAACTTTGGGGTAGGGGATTTCAGTAACGTCCAGAACACATACTCCTCCAGTAACGGGGTGTCTTCCTTACACGGCATTAGGACGTGGTAAAAAAGAGAAGAAGAAGGAAAAAAAGAAGTTAATTTACCTTAATAGGATTTTATGACTGCATGCGTGTATACCAACGAATTAAAACATTGAGGAGTTTGTGTAATTTACTTGTATTTGATGAATTATTTCTCGTAGTTTCCGTTTGAGTTCTGCACCAGTTTTTCTCTAAACGTGTTACATTTTAAGTTATTTTCAGCGCACATTTGAGCGAAAAATAAAATAATAAATGCCATTTTTTAATTTTAGAAATTGCCAGATTTCACTTTCTATTTTTCCACACCTTCCTTAAGGTGGTTATTACATATTTCTTTTTACAAAAAGTATTTTCGGTGGAAAACAAAACAACTTGCAACTTAATTATATGATATAATTGTATATATATTCTATATTATTATTGTTACTACCATTATTATTATTATTAAAATTTTTAGCATACAACCACATCCTCATCGTGTCTGTTTTGGCTCTGTTATCTAACTGTACATCACAAAACCCCCCACAAGAATTCAACTAAATCATCCAATAAAAAACTATAATTTTAACAGCACATATAATGCACACCTGTGGGTTATATACTGGTAAACATGCATAAAAATAAAATAAAAAATCTGACATCTATCAAACCACCCCATGGTTTGTTTCTGGTTAAACTGCTCAAGTACCTATTAGAAAGCTTCATTCAGTAGGCTTCAACAAGGTAAAAGGTTGTTAAATGTTTACACTTTTTTTTACAACCCACTGTCAGCCGCATGTACTTTTTACACGTGTTTATAAGGTTGCTTTGACTAGCCGTGACCTTGACCTTTTAAAATGTTTCAAACTGGGTTCCAATACAGAAAACCTGAAACGAATGATGTTTTTTATGTAGATAAATTTTATATGAATTATTTCTTCATCTTCTCTTTGTTCCTAAAAGTCAATAGTCTTATTCCCTCAACTTGGAAACATGGTGGCAAATACAAGGTGTGACCAGATCAAAGATATGCAACTTTTTACGGACAGTACACTGGATTACTGAAAATTACTGTAATATAACCTTTCGCCTTTTATTGTAACACAGCTGTTACTCTTCAACTGAACATACACCCAGTATCAAAATGAAGTATGTATTAAATACTAACAATACCAAAGCTCTATAAAGTCAAATTTACCAAATGAATGTGAAGTTGCCGAGGTCTCCGATTAGCCACCCGATCCCCGTGTTTACACCATCAGTGTGGTGTCGTGTACACTTCAGAGACCTCTGCCCACTTATCCAGATACAAACCCAAACACTCAATTGTCAGTATCTTGGTGCTAAATGCAAGAATGGCCCAATTTGCTTGACAGAGAGCCAAAGGCTTTGTCTAAGTGTGCGGCTATACGAACAGGCTGGAAATTGGCTCTGTCCAACTGCCGCCACTTTACACAAGTAAGAGATGCTTAGGCATCTCTCAGGTCTCTTCACACATACTCTATTGTCTGCTATCTTACTGTAAACAATACAGTGACAAATGCACATTTGAGACACACTAAAGAAGACGGGAGCCACTGTGTTTATTAATAATTAGCGATGACATTTACAAATAATAAAAATGAAACAGCAATGCCAGGCAATTGCCCAAAGGGTGGCAAGGTCATGTGGCTTCTCTGGCCACCCTCTCCTCTGTGGTGTTGAAAAGGGAACGTCAGATAACAGCGCCACACAAACCTAAAAATATCCCTCCCCCTCACCCTCCACTCACGCTGGAAAGGGAGAGGGAAACAGGTTGGAATAATCTGCTTTTCCGGGTCTTATCTGAAGAAAGGCAGGGCTGCATGCTGTCCTATCTCTGCCAGTGTGAACACTGCTGGTGCTTTTCGGAGCTTTTCTGCTTTGCTGCAGAGCCACACCGGCAGAGACGGAGCAGACTGCATCCAGTCTTACACTTAATAAAGGGGTTTTTTTTTTACTTTGATTTGCATGCCAAGTGAATAAACATAGGGACAGTTAGAAGTGTATATACACCCTACGAGTGCTGTTCAAGTAGGAAAACACAGTGAGGAGTGAGTGCAATTGAGCCTGAATCATAATAAAGTTAAAAAGTACTTAAATATTCTTTTCACATAAACAACATTAATTCATCATTACGGAGTACAATAATGTAAGTTGCACAGTGCATTCCGACAAATAGCATTTACATATAAAGCTGGAACGTTATTAACAGTAATTGTGGGAAACTGGATCGTGGTAAATGGCTTGGTTTCCACTGGTGATGCAAAAACATGTACAGGCCTTGTTTTGATCCCAAATATATATGTCTGTAATATAATGTCATTACATAGCATTTTTTGCCTTAAAATTAACAGTAATTAATAGCATTGCATGCTACTTTAATAGTTCAGTGATTGACTTGCCAATAAAAAACTGTTGAAGCTAAAAATGACTTTTCTTTTTTCCAAATGAAACCATGATAATCCTCATACTGTACCATATTTCATGTTTCATAATAATCAGCAAACAAGTTTCCCTCACACAAAGACACGTTTTACATCCTGAAGCCAAAAATTTTTTTTTCCTTTAGTCTGCCTCTGAGCTGCAGGCCTGTAGGTCACTCTCCCTCTGCGTGGACAATATTTCACTCTCAGCAGCGTCTCAGTTCAGTCAAGTAAGCAGTTTGCATTCCGCCGTGCAGACGCCGTAATGCGTCTAGCATGGCACGCAGCATTCAGAGTTGTTTAAATCATTCCCACTGACTATGGAAAGTACCATTCATGCTCACGGGAGAACCCTTCTGGTCTACAGGAAGGGGAACAGTCTCTTCTTTAGGATGTAGAGGACTGTTGCGAGGAACAGAGCTAACGCCAGGAAGATGAGCAGCTTGTCGGTGAGCTCCCTCCGGTTGTACTTGGTGATGAGTTTTCGCCCAATCTGAATGGTCCCTGTCATGGTCTTAAACTCATCATTTGTCTCTAGGATCGTTCTGGAGGAGGTTGCTTTAAACAGAAAAGAAAAAAAAATGTGGGGCTACACATTTGTCACAGATACAAATAGACATTATATTCCGAGTGTGTGCATTAACACAGTGTAACCTGTTAAATTACTCTCAGTAAACAAGAATGCTTTAATGCCATTTAAAATTAAACAAGTATATCAAAACAACAGGATACTGTTCATTCACCAACCTAGTGACGTTATGGTCTCCTCGCTCTGCTGAACTTGCTGGGCCATCATTCGGCTGATGCTCATAAGATTTTCGGTGATGTCGCTGGTGGTCTGGGCCAGACCCTCTTTGGTCATCTTCCTGATTTAAAAAGAATGCATGCAAACAGAATGCATCACATAATAATAATAATAATAATAATAATGATAATAATAATAATAATAATAATAACTTTATTTATAAAGCGCTTTCAAACAAAGTGCTGTACAGCTATTTGAAAATAAAGAGATAAATAAAAGTGATACATAGCAATACAAGTTAAAAACACAATAACAAGTTAAAAACATAATAAAAGTTAAAATGATAAAAATTTTAAAAACTAAATGGCACAGAATTAAGACATGTAGGATAGGGTGAACAAGTGGGTCTTCAACTTAGTTTTAAAAACCTCCACCGAGCATGCCTGCCTAATATCTTGAGGGAGGTTGTTCCACAAAAATGGGGCACGTAAAGAAAAAGCACGCTCCCCAATAGTCTTTTTTCTTTGCATTTAAGCAAAAGTTGCTTAAGTGCAAAGCTGAGATTTAGTGGTCTTTAAATATTAGGACAATCTTCAGCTCACCTCTGTCTCACAGAATCATCAGCTCCATTCAGAAGGGCCTGCTTTTCCATGTTGTCGATTGTAAGTTTGCTGGCCAGGTTGGCTTTCCTCCAGGTTGTCTGGTTACTGCAAAAAATACAAAAAACAAAATTAATAAACTTTTATTAAGTAGGCTTTTAAAGTGTTAAAGGGGGCTAAAGGCATTACCTGAGCATCTGTTTTCTGTGGCCTTCTACCTGAGTCATCAAGGCTTGCTTGTCTGACTCTTTGTCCTGCTCCATTGCCATCTGCTCCAAGTCCTAACATGGAAGCAAAACAACCACAAGGGCTTACAATTATATGAAAAAAAAAGTTCAAGCAACCGATGCACAGCCTATTAATTGGGATTACGTGACGTATGAAAAATCTCTCACCTGAATCCGTAGTCTTAAGCTGAGGAAGTTCTTTTTCACTTCTCCATTTAATTCTGTCAGCTTGCTTTGAGGGCCTGTGCACTCGCTGATATCCTGGTAAAATGTTGAACCAAGGATAAAAGTCATGACATTTCATTGCTACACTGCTGTTACTGTTCACATGTTGAAACGACAGCTGTTCTGCATATTAACACTGCTTTCTCAAGCTGAACTGTGGAATTCGCATTGTTTTAGACCTCCTCCTCACCTTTTAACTATTTTCACTTTTTCCTGCAAAGTGGATTTTTTTTAACGTATTTATTCATTGGCACCCCCCCCCCCCCCCCCCAAAAAAAAAAAAAAAAAATTAACCAGCTTTCTAATATTTTTTGACAAGTTTTGCAGAATAGAGTTTAACTTACCCATTTATATTTAAATATGCTCTAAAATCATTTTAAAATATGAATAGTTTCTACCAAATATGGTCCTACACTGCCTTGTGCTTACTATTGTCGCAAAAGTGAGACACTTGATCCGATACATGTTTGGAAAATAATGCTTGATTTTAGGTCCATAAGTTACATTAATCCTTCGTTTAAATGAAAACATCTAAATACCTGCTGCCAGAAAGATAGATTTTTTTTTTTACACCGATAAACAGGTTGTAGTCAACAGGACTATATAGGACAGAAACATATAGAATAAAGAAATAAGAAACATCGCAAATATTTCTTAGCCTCTTGGCCAGATCTCTCCTACAAAAAGGAGCTGTTTAATCTCAATCTCAACTTTCTGAATCTAAATAGTTTTAAATTATTCATGATAGAAATATTTAACACACTAGAGCTTTAACAAGTTATTTTAAACAGTTTAAATACAGGTGATGTACCAAAAAGTGATCTCAGATGTGTTTTTATGGCAAGTATTCTTTTTGCTTATAATGTAAACGGGCTGCAATCAACGGGATTTATGAAGGGGTTATATATAAAATAAAGAAGTGACCTGTTTTGGGAGGATCATCATTTGCAGCCGTTTAAACATCGGCAATCATTTTTTGGTATATACCGGAAATCACTAGTTGGCGCAACACAACACCGGCTGGTTATCTACATTATTATTACAACATCTTGTTCATAAAAACTTGGCTGAAAATATTCTTTTTTTACAGCCTCTTTGTAACTTTGATAGAAAATGTTCCGGTGCAGGCTTTCGGAGGCGGTCGCTACGCCTCATAAAATCAGGCCAAGTTAATACAACTCCGCTATGTGACACGCTCAAAAAATAACGTGTCCTGTCGCAGCACTAAGCAATCTTACCAAAGAAATATTCGCACCTGGATGAGAGCTTTAATTTCCAAGTCATATTTGAGTATTTCTTGTTCGCATATTCGGACGTGGACATCTGACGACGCCATGTTGCCAACGTAGCCGGCTGGAGCTACGGAAAGCAAAGAGGCCAATTTGAAGTCCGTACGTCAACGTCGCTGTTTGACGTGTTTTGTTACGCAAAAAACGTCGTTATCAACAATGACTGCATGAAAAATGTTTTATGGGGTCATTTTTTTCAGAAAAACTACAAAAAACAACAGCACTTTCTATGCTCTATGAAAATATTTTAGTGGCATAAATGTGTTTAATGTGTAAATGACCTTCAACATAATTGATTATGTAGAAATGAACACTTTTATATTTGAAAAGTTATATAATTACAAACAATTATGGATGAATGAGTTATTTATTCATTTATTAATTATCTGATGAACCAGCTGACACAAACTTCACACATACACACACACACTCACACAACAACTGCTATTCATGCTAACAATATTGTTGAACACAATGTACATAATATATAAACAAAACTGCAACAAGGAAATGTTACTTTAATTTAGGTCACAGCACATCCACACAGATCTCACAGCCCTTTGGGAGTCATTATATACACAAGGCACTAGTGCCACTCAATAATCATACAGGGTTCAGAGTTTTAAGGCAATTGGGGACAACTGATCTCTGCAATGGCAAACATCCACTGGTGTGCAGCACTGTAAGGTCGTCTGCTGCTGAGAGAATAATAACACAACATTAGACGAGAGGCATCCAAGTATTAATATATTACGTAAAAGTAGCATGTAGGTATAGTCTTAAGCTTACCTTAAGGGTTGGGAGCCCCAGAGAAGGCAAATTAAGGCCAGTGATAGCGCAGGTACCAAATAACATCAGTGGACAGGCTAGGCCCAAACAGCGGGTTCAACTGGGACAGAATGGCTATCAACCAGCTGGGAGAACAGAGAGGACACCATCAAGATCACAAACAAAACACTCACTTCATATTCTCTAATAAAAATGTCATCTTGAATGAACACCAGGGTTTGTCACAACACTGCAACCAGCTCCTGGGTTTATTATAACAGCATCAAGCTTGGGGGGCATTTGGGAGATTAACCTCACATGGCTGCAACACTACTGTGACTATACTGCCCCCTTTTGTCTGCCGCATGCAACATAACACCAGATGCATTCAAAACTGTGAATGTAAATAATTTATGACTGAAATAAGATACGCATAGTCTGCTTTATTTTCAAGCAATGTGCATCAATTAACTTGGAGCAACAGAAGAGGACCAATTTGTCATTATCCAAATGCATTAATCACCTATCAAGAAGATAGTTCTCCTCTTATATTTAACTGACTACTCACTTCAGCCATTTATATTATAGGCCTGATTCATTGCAGGCTTCCTCTATTCTTTTTAGTTATATATAGTACCACTGTGTATGTGTGTGTGTGTGTGTGTGTGTGTGTGTGTGTGTAAAAAAAAATAAGGAATCAGGATGGTGAATACTTACAAAAGGTAACAGCAGACTGCAGTTAGCACCAGCATCGTCACTATCACACTGTGGGAAAATAATATACATTTTAAATATATAAACAGCACATCTAATATTTAATGTCTTTTGGATTTAAAACACATCCAGCAGCCATTCATCCACATTCACGAGCTGGATCTCGTGATGCAACTGAAAATCAGACAAATAAAGGAAGTTGTACTGACTTTGGCATTTTTTCCAAACATCGAATCCATTAATGGTCGTATTATGTACTGAAATACAAGAGCAGGATTCACTGCCAAGGGATGTGAGGAACTTTAGCACGAAGCCAGAGTAAAATTAGCTTTAGTTAGCTAACTCTTAACTTTTAGTAGCTAGAGTAGCTAACAGGGTTTTAAAGTGATATGTAAGTGTAATAAACAGCTTTACACAACGCTAACAGTAAATTTAGCTCACGCACACTTCACCTGTTTGTATAAAAACTAAGAAAATAATACAACGTTGACATAAAAACCTTCCGTAAAATCGTTATAGCCAGCCGGAGGCTACAGCGAAGCTAACCAACTTACCCTCTGTTTGGTCCTTTGGGGATAAACCAAGGCACTACTCCTCCAACAATACCCCAGAACACAGTCATCACGGAAATCGCGATCGCAAACGAAGTTACTGCCATTGTGAGTTTAGTCTAAAAACACAAGACTTCAGAGGTATAAACTTTCAACTAACTTTATGCTGCCCAGCCGACGACGACACGCAGAAGGCAACACGTATCACATGACTGTGAACCAGAGAAAGAGGAAGTGGAGGGACTGCACTGCAAATTTCAAAGTGCTTGTGTTGTGAAACGTTTTCATTAATTCTGAAATTAAATAAATGGCGAAAAGTATTTGCGTTTTAACCCAACTTTTATTTGTGGTTATATTCCATATGCATAAAATGAAGCGGACAAACTGGAAGACAAACTGTGCCATATTTATGTTTATTACTACATTTCTCTCATTAACGTGAAAAATAGTATATGAATATTACACATTGTTATACAGGTGAAACTCGAAAAATTAGAATATCGTGCACAAGTTCATTTATTTCAGCAATTTTACTTAAAAGGTGAAACTAATATAGGTTCACCTTTTAGATATTTCAAGCCTTTATTTATTACAATTTTGTTGATCATGGCTTACAGCTTATGAAAAACCTAAATTCAAAAGCTCAGAAAATTTGAATATTGCATGAAACCAATAAAATAAGGATTTTAAATAGAGAAATGTCAGACCTCTGAAAAGTATAATCATGCATATGTACTCAGTACTTGGTTTGGGCCCCTTTTGCATGAATTACTGCATCAATGCGGCGTGGCATGGATGCTATCAGCCTTTGGCACTGTCTCACGACTCCCATCTTTCTCTTGGCCATGCCCCATAGAGAATCTATTGAACCAGGTTTTAGTACGTTTGTAGGTGTGGGCAGGTGCCAAGTCCTGCTGGAAAATGAAGTCAGCTTCAGCTTCAACAGCTGCGTTGACTCTGGACTTAATAAAGCACAGTGGACCAACACCAGCATGCATCCCCAAATTAACACAGACTGTGGAAACTTAACACTGAACTTCAAGCATCCTGGATTGCGTGCCTCTCCATTCTCCCTCCAGACTCTGGGACCTTGGTTTCCAAATGAGATGCAAAATTTCTCTCATTACAAAAGAGGACTTTGGACCACTGAGCAACAGACCAGTTCTTTTTTTCTTTAGCCAAGGTGAGACACTTCTGACATTATTGTTCAGGGGCGGCTTGACAAGAGGAATATGACATTTGAAGCCCAAGTCCAGGATCCGTCTGTGTGTGGTGGCTCTTGATGCACCAACTCCAGCCTCAGTCCACTCCTTGTGAAGGTCCCCCACACTTTTGAATGACCCTTTCCTGACAATGCTTTCCAGGCTCTGGTCATCCCTGCTGCTTGTGCACCTTTTTCTTCCAAACCATTCCCTTCCACATAACTTTTTATTAATGTGCATTGATACAGAACTTTGGGAACATCCAACTTCTTTTGCAATTATCTTTTGAGGCTTTCCCTCCTTATGGAGAATGTCAATTATGGTTTCCTGCACAACTGTCAGATCAGCAGTCTTCCCCACAATTGTGATTCCTACTGAACCAGACTGAGAAACCATTTAAAGGCTCAGGAACTCTTTGGAGATGTTTTGGATTAATTAGCTAATCAGAGTGGGACACTTTGAGCCTGCAACTGGACCTTTTCACAATATTCAAATTTTCTGATCTTTTGAATTGTTATAAGTTTCACTTTTTCAGTAGAATTACTGAAATAAATGAACTTTTGCACGATATTCAAATTTTTCGAGTTTCACCTGTATATTTTTTTTCATTCAATAGTTAGCCTCTCCTCCTATGATATTTTATTTTCGCTAAATTTAATGTAAAATTTCTTGCAAAATCTATTTTTTTTCTTCTTGTCTCTTGAACACTGTCAGAGATGGCAGCAGGAACCCAGAGGCATTCAGTGAGGAGCAAGAGGTCACTGAATTACCTGCTGTCCATCATGGACAACCCATCACAGTCCTCTCTGCAAAGCTCATTCATCAGCTTGTTTAAAACCAAAATGGTTTACTACTGTTCTCTATAAAACAGTTCTTCTGTGACAGGTGAACAAACCCGTCAGGATATAAGACTTCATTTTTATCCTCTATCCTGCTGCTGTAAAAGTAATTTCCTTTGCACGATCCATAAAGCATATTAATCTGGATCTGTTAGAGCAAATGCTGGGTTTCCATATTTCTGCTTAAATGCTTTGAAATATTTTTCTGTTTCTTGCACAGTATTTTGGATTTTCACTTCATTTCATAGTGAAATCAATTAACATAGAAGCTGAAGTGGTGTGTAGTCAGTCACATGAACTTCCTTGCCTGTAACAAAACTACACTCATATTTGCAGTTAATTGTGCAATTAAAGAACATTTCTTTGTGTAGTTCACTTGTAACATCTTTAAACGATAAAATTATGCAATTTTGGCCACAGCTTGTTTGTAACACTAAAATAAAAATGTGAAAAACTGATTAATATTTTTTGTTAATTTATTAAGCAGCAGCACTGGCCAATTCATTACATTTCTTGTAATACAGTGTGCTGTTTAGAGATTTGAACATGAATTTGATGGCATACAGTATACCCAAGTGTTAATTTCCATAAAAAAGGCAAGCATGTTTAAAATAAAATATTAAAAAACATTCCCGAGTTTAGGGTGTTACAATGAAAGTATGACAGACAACATGAGGTCCATTTACAGAGTTTATTGATAGCAAAAGATCATTTTCACTCCTGCATCTTCTCAATGGTCTCCTCCTTGTATTTGCCCTTCTCCTTTCCATCAGCGCGAGACTTGGCCTTGCGCTCCAGGATCTTCTTGCGGTCTTTGTCCAGCTTTAGCCTGGTGATGACCACCTGCAGACACAAAAACATCTTGGTAAACAAACATGTATTCTCTCATGGATACATCAGCAATATGTCTGAAATTACCTTCAAATCTCTTTAATAAAATTACACAAAAAACACATTGCTTAATAATTGAAAGATTTTCCACTGTTTTTGTAACCAAGGATAATTTTTTAATGTACAAGGAAAATCTTGCTTTTCCAGTTTACGTTAAAAATTAAAAAAAAAAAAAAAAAAGAATTAAAAGGGACATGCTGACATTCAAATATAATCTCAATTCTTCTTAAATTACCAATGTTCCGCATCTAAGATGTCACATGCTCTCCCATTAGCTCTGTACTTGCTTCAGCTATCCACCAGTGTTTACAGATTTACAGAACTGACAGAAAGAGGTTTTTTGGTTGTTTAATGCATTACACTGCAATTTAGAACTGAACAGCATCAGCAAATTTAAAAAAAAGAAAATAATCCAGCTAAACTAGAGCAACTGCACTCCACAAAATGTTATTTGGTCACTTTTACTTTTTCAATTTCAGTGCTCAAAATACCAAGTGTCAGAATATGATGAAACACTGTGTCAAATACCAAGTGAAATTTCTCTCAGTCTACCTGTAATCAGGGTTTAGGGTGTGCACCCGGGAGCAGGATTAAGACATCATAATTAGTTAGAAGCAAATCTTAGCCCAACAGGCAGCTTTACACACGTGTAATATAGAAACCTGAAGTCTGTCTTAGATGTGGTATTTTCTTATATCTAGTAATCCTAGACTGTCCACAAAGGAAGTCCTTAGTGAGTTGCTGGTGCATAGTAAGCTTTGGTGTCATTTGGGCTTGTTGTAAAGCTTCCTTTTTTTTGTTTTTGAAAACACTGCAGCCTCACTGGAGACAAGTGGGAGTGGATTGGTCCCTTGATAAATTAACTTCAGGAACATAGGGATTTCCCAATAGCACAGCGGGATACTACCGCAGCAGTTGAAAAATTCTCCATAATAAAAATGTTTACTTGTTTTGGCTTCTTCTTTACCAGCACTAATGCAGTGATCGAGTCTTGAAAATTTATCAATTTAGCAGCAGACTACAGCGACTGGACAACACCCAGTGTCCACATTTAAATGGGTCTAAGGTGGCGTTAAAGTGCAATGAGCAGAATCAGATACATCAGAGTCACCCTTATTTGGTTTGTGCACACAAGTAAGGAATTTGACTCCACTTTACTTTGCTCTCTGCATACATGTGCAGAGAGTATGCCAACGACATCAACCATAAGACCAGCTTACAATCTCCAGATCACAACACACACCGCCTTTGGCTACTACCATCCCACACAACGACAACTAGTCAAGTAGTCTGTCCGACTGCAGGATGAGAGAGTCAAGCACCTGAATGCTATTGAAGTTTACTACAGTAGTGACTGGGGCTCTACTCATGGAAGCAGATTTGGCAAACATCTAGGGCTGCACGATTAATCGTTAGAAAATCGCGATCTCGATTCATACTTATGTGCGATCTCATTTCCAAATGACAACGATTTCAAAAAAAAAAAAAAGACGACGACGATTGTACCGCATTTTGATCCGGGACGTAATCTGCATGAAAACAAGCGCTCACTCTTCCTGCTCAACAAATGACAAGGGCGGAGCCTTATACCACTGATACAGAAGCTGTGCCGTGATGCTCAAATTGGCAGGGAAAAACAACGGAGAGCACGTCAGGGATGACGAGAAAGTGACAGGAGAAAATTCGTCCCGGTCAACCACCCAAACATCAATAACGGGAACCTTATACAGCGCATCCCTAACCCTAACCCGTCGAACTCCTGCAGGCACAAAGAAATTACGGAGGCTATTACTTATCACCTGACCAAAGATATATCAACACTGTGCAAAACGAGGGATTTAGGAAAATGATCAACACCCTAGACAAACGCTACACAGTGCCGTCCCGCAACTATTTTTCTATTGTTGCACTACCTGCTCTATACACGCAGTGTCGAGCAACGGTGGAGACGGAATTTCAAGCAGTACAACATTTTGCGGCAACCACAAAATGTGAGGCATTTATTGTTTTTATGTTTATTTATTGTTTTTATGTTCAGTTTCAACTGTTACGAAGTTGATGTGCAGTTAATAAGTGCAATAAATATTTATATTGGAAAAGAAAATCGTGAGAGAATCGTGATCTCAATTCTAAGCAAAAAAATCGTGATTCTCATTTTATGCAAAATCGTGCAGCCCTACAAACATCCCTCGGTTTGTTAATCCAGACATGAGGAAAATGCTGGAATCTCATGATCCTATTATTCTGGGTGAATCATGGTGTCAGAGCTCCACTGATGGCTTCCTTTACATTTTTTCTACTCATGCATGTGCTTAACTCAAGGTGAACACTCAAGTTCAATGAAGATATTCTGATCAGCTGTTCTGGAACCAAAATCTTTAGCAGTTCACAGCAATCTGGTAAGCAGACAACAAAAAGTGAATGATATTTGTCGACTTTGAGTGACGTAACTGTTATCAATGTGAAGTAGGTGGGACCCCTCACACTTTAAGACCAGTGACTGAAAAGACTACCACAGAATGAAGAATACTGCTAAAAGGCACAACACGACAATCGTTTTCAGTGTGGACACAGCTTAAGAGTTGCAGATCTTAGACTTAAACTCAAAGTTTATATATAAACTTTATTTGTTGAACATGCTTCTTGGAACAGGGCTCTGAGCCAGCTGTTAGGAAAAGAAACAAACATCAAGAGCTAAAATACCTCAACTTTCAAAATTACAATAGATAAAACACACCAAGAACCCCAAAATACCCAAGAAATACCTATATAGCTACCCTCCACATTGAATTTGTGTTGATCAGCTTAAGAGTTTGTGACATGAAAAGCTCAAGACTACATCTCTAAGATCCACTTCCTGACACAAACAAACCAAACAGATATGAAGCCAGTAAGCGCCATGTGTGACTATACCACGGAACAAGTCTACTCACACAAACTCAGTATCTATTCAATTACGTCTCACCTTGCTGGGGTGGATGCCGACATGGACTGTTGTTCCATTGGCCTTCTCTCTCTGCACACGCTCGATGTAGATGACATACTTCTTCCTGTAGACCTGGACTACTTTGCCAATCTGCTGGCCTTTGTAGTGTCCACGGACAACCTGTATGTAAATACACAAGCAGGTCAGACTAATCCGCCTAACATGTTGCACATCAGCTATGAAAAAGAATCCCTCAGCAATACAAAGCACATTACCTGGACTTCGTCATCTTTGCGGATGGGCATGGACCTCACGTTGTATTTCTGGCGGAGCTCCTTAGACAGGGGGGAAGACATGATCTTCCTCCTGATGTGTGAGGGGGCATTGAAGTGCCTCTTGCGGTTCTTGCGACGGGAGGATGTTACAAAGGGATTGAGCTTCATGATGCTGTAAAGAAACAAGTAATGGCACATTGACAAACCCAGGCGATAAAAGGCTGCACTTGCTTGCAAAACAGTCCACCCAAATTGTGGATCAGGATCGATAGTTTTAAGGAAAATATAAGAATGTAGGGTTAAAGTACACACTACTTTCTTCTGACACCACATAAAGCAACTTAGAACCCAAACCTAGAATGTCCACTATGTGTGTTATTTTGCTGTATTAGATACCTGGCTAGCTTGCGCTACGTTTTAAAGGCGACTATTAAGCTAGCTCAAGTAGTTAGCATAAGATAGCCGTCAGACCGAAGCGGGATATTTCTGCAACATAAACTCGGTACAGTGGTTGAACAAACTACACACTTCCAAAAAAAATGTTTTTAAAAGCCCATTAGTTACAGAATGTAAAATAGGTCAAATATTAAAGGCTAGCACCAGGGGTAGAGCTGCTTCACTATCGCTAACCGACATGCGGATACTGAAGGACCTAACAGGGAGACCAACTACTGACAGCGTTTATTTAGTAATCCATCGTCAACACCAAGCCAATATTCGCTGATTTTTAATTGTACTGAAATATATGGGGGGTTTACACTTGTATACGGACACACAGTGGTATTAAAAGCAGGATGGATAACGATAACTTTGGCGAATTCATCTGCCGGGAATTCTTACCCTGCCTTTGCTCCTCTATGGCCGGCGGAAAAGAGACTCGCAAACTACTTCCGCTGGCATTAGTTCACACTCAAGTCTCGCGAGAAGTCAGTGTTTAAAACGATAACACAGATAAACACAAGCGTAAACACAGAGGGGTCTGGCAAAGATGACACAATTTCGTCGTACTGAAACTTGTTTTAGTGCTGTGTGTGCTACGAGGAGTTAAATTCGACTAAAAGAAGGTGACCTTTAAGATTTTTATTCACCATAACAACTTTATTTTTTAAATAATGCCACGTAATAATTTTTAGTTGATAAAATTGCAGGGGCGTTTTTAGTAAACAAGCACAACAATGTTTACTAGGTTTGTTTTTTGTGACGTTATAACTTGTGTTTTCTCGCTACATTAAATATTTCCACAAGATGGCGCTAAACTTAGTTAATCGGTAACCTGGTCTACAAACAAGTTTTGTCTATGATTCATCAAGTTCTGGGCTCTGTGCACCACACAACCCTCTTTTAGGCATCAGGGATAACTGTGAGTAGCATTAATAGATCGGCAAAACACATTTTCTATCGGTAGTACACACCCCAAAAAACATTCAGTGTAATTTCCAAGCAATGTATTTGCCCTTAGCTACATTTAATATAAAACAGACTACCAAATTTATAAGGGAAAACTTCCTGGCTCTCGCAGAAGTAATTGCGCTTTTCCTGCTCTTTTTTATTTTATTTAAACCCAAATACGCTGAGAAATAAACACGAGGAGGGTGTTCACACCAGCAGACCACACATACATTGACCTCCCATGATAAGAGGAGAGAAGCGACCCCCTGTCCTGCTCAGACAAACTCGCCCACATACACGGAGCGACCTGCCGAAGCGGAGACGCGCTGATACCGTGCGCTATTCGCTCCCCGGGTGAAGCGCAGATCTACCGGAGCCTACTGCCTGCCTGCCTCCCTGCCTGCCTGTGAAAAAGTGATGCTGTCATAGCCCCCCTGCACCGCGGACAGAGCCTATTTCACTCCCCCCTCCTCCTCTCCGAACCTCCCCGGATCCTCTGTGGCTGGCTGTCGGCGGCAGCAGTGCGGATGTGGAGCCCGCAACGCAACGCTCTACACCCGTCAGCAAGCACCGGAGAAGAAGATGAAATGTTTTTCCCGTTATCTCCCGTATCTCTTCCGCCCTCCGAGCACCATCCTGTCCTCCACTTGCCACACCGAAGGTAGGGTGGGACGCTTAACCGGGGGTGGCTTTCACGGGTCTGTGAGTTGCTTAGTTTGTGCCTTGTGACATCAATGTTTTTATGCTGCTGCACATATGATACACATGTGCAGAAGTTAAGCTGGCCACTTGAAGGGCTAAGGCTTAACCAAGGGGTTAACCCAGACCAATGCAGATTTGACACTATGCGTGAAGTTGAAGGAGCCCTTTCTCAATTTCTGATGCAAATTATAGAAAGCGTTTCAAGGCTGTGTGTGTGTGTGTGTGTGTGTGTGTGTGTGTGTGTGTGTGTGTGTGTGCGTGTGTGTGTGTGTGTGACTGTGTCTTGTAAACAGTATCACTCCAGTCTCACGCATTTTGCTCCCTTTAAAGGTGTCAACACACAGGCCTACAGGATGCCAAGAGAGAAAGTCAGTTTGTGGAGTTGCATGACAAGTACCCACATTGCTCCTTACTCATGGTTCTCTCATTCATTTCGCCAGCTCACACTCTGCTAGATCACTTAATTCAAGAGCATCTAGGCATCTCCACATATCGCCCAAACCTCTCACATTCACCCATTCCAGTTATTCCTCTGGAGTCCCTGAAGTTAAAATGGTGAATTGATATGCTGTTAGACCGAGAAATGACTTCATAATCCTGCTGATTGTGCTGTCAGACACAGCCCAAGAGGGTCTGAGTGTTTGTATAACCAACCACTTACTAGGTCATAATGTGGAGACTGAGGCATTGCATTATTTAGCTTTGCATGGTTGCCCTCTTTCCTGTGTGCGCTTTGCCCTCAGCCTTCTGGTAGAAGGGAAGATAGTGCGATACACTGTACATCCCAGTATGTTGTGGGCATCGACAAGGTCTTTCACAGCATGTAGAGCTGACCTATATACTGTATATATTCACCAAAGAAGAAGAAGCACTTGAGGCTACCTACTCTTGCACTTTTTACATGTCTTCTCTATTTCATCACAGATCTTTCCCGGTCCTAAATTTCATTTTTTCTTCCCTTCCATCCTTCTGGCTAATTTAATCTGGATTAGGCATTTAAAGTATGATTATCAAACATTAATTACAGCACTTAAAGCGGAGGTCGGATGTAGACACTAACTGTGAAATTATGGCTAACAGTTTGCCTCATAGCCAGTGCCAGTTTATTTTGTTTTTTGTTAGCTCTGATTGTGCAGTGGAAGTAAATCTGAGTGCATTTTGAACATATACCTGTTTCAGAGTCATTTAGATCTCCATCACACAGCTTTTGAACATTTAATCAGCACAAAAGTGACACAACACGTCAGATAAACATCAGTATCTGACGTCAATAAACTTCATCTTATTTATATTGGCCACATATATTACAGACTCATATTGTTGAATCTGTATAAAATCCAAGGTCCAAGGTTTAAAGTGTGTTTATCTAATACTGGATGCAGGCTATAAACGAGATCAGGAGCAATGCATTGCACAAAATGTGAATCACAACAAAATAACTTACAAAAAAGGTTTTTAATAAATGAGTATGGAAAACATTTCTTATATACTTAGAGTGTACATATGTGGATTTTAATAAATTTGTTATATTTATCTTGTAAAATATAAATTGACCTGCTTGTCCTGTAGCCTAGTTTCTCACCATGATCACATGGCGTAAATATGATAGAAATGTTTATCATTACTGCATTCGATCGCAAATACAACTCAGTTTGAGCTCCCTGATGTTAAGAGGTGCGGCCAACAAACAAAATGTTTTTCACTGCCTTCACTCCAAGCTTGTTTACTCACTTTCTGAGTCTCCATCCCTCTGCCTGACATAAGAGAGTGGTATAATAGAGGAAGTGATAGATCAAGAAGAAGAAGAAAAAAACCATGGCTGCCTTGTTCAGCCTCAGTAATATGATACACGATCCTGTGCTGTTCCCTGTGTGAAGAAATATGAAACAGTTGTATGGCGAAAGCAAGAGTGAGAGATGTTGAATCTCATGTGCTGGAGGCCAGCAGAGTGAGATGACAAAGCAGATCACCTTAGAAATATGATGTGTTAAAAACAAAAGAAAGAAAAAGAGAGATAAATACCTCTGCACACTATATGTTTGGGTGTGTTTTAAAAAGTAAGAGAAGGTAGATGTTTTTGTGCTAGAATCTATGCATGCGCTTGCATTGCGTAAAAGCTTTTGCTCGCGTGTCCCGTTTTGACCTTGTTGGCATTTATTGCCCCTTATTCGGACATGCTGGTCTGAAGGAAGCTGGGTGGTGCATCACTGTAGTCCTCCTTCATGTCCGCTCCAGCTGAGCGGAGTTCACCGCAGGGAAGATGAGTGTGCAGTTACCATGTTAGTGGAAAATATATTATATAAGCACTGCACTGACCATGGTGTGTGTGTGTGTGTCTGTGTGTGTGTTCTCTTTGTTTATCTGGGCCATTGTAGAGAGCAATGTGCCAGCATCATTCGGATTCACCTGGGTCCAGTCTCTGAGGGATACACTGCAAGCTTTTGTCTGCCTCCCTGTATAAGTTTATAAGTTTGCATTGGTCTCTCTGTGGCTTTTATCTGTCTTTTTTTGTCCCCTGGTGTTCACTTTTCTCCTTTTTCATGAGTCTGTCAGTAGGGGTGTGATGGATTAAGTCTTCAAGTTTTCTGAAGGGACTGCATATGTGTGTCTCTCTTTGCTGATACTTTGTGTTTGAGTCAGGAAAAAAAGAAAAAGTGCACCCCCCCCCCAACTGACATCTCACCACATCTCAAACTGCCATCAATCAGCAGAGCAAGTCCTGCATCAGCTTCCTCGTCTATTGGCTGTAGTGTCTAAGGGGAAACCTGTGGTACATTATTATGCTAGGGGGGAAAAAAGCTGAAAAGGGAAGTGATTTTTAATTAATGAATTAATCTTTTTAAGATTACATCTGTGTCAAGTCTCTCTGATTATTAGGTATAGCTGACACGTGTCTCATGCCACGCATGTGCATTTGTGTATTTTTGCTACATCGTGGTTATTTTATTTGTAAGAGCTTTTTTGTGGCATTGCCGGAGGGGAACTTCTGTCGACAGTCTGACAAAGCATGACACTGAGTTGGAGTTTTCTGTTTGAAGAACACAGCGTGTGTTTGTGTGTTTGAGGAACATCGCAAATGCTTGTGTGTGTGTGTTCATTCCCTTATCTTACATCCTGCTCTGTTGTTGTTACCCTGGCAGACACCCAGTTCACGGCTCAAAACACGCTTGTCGTAATCATCCTGCCCTTGCATGCCGTTGGGGACAAACACCCTACATACCAAACTCACATAATTCACACACTTACAAGTGTGACTGTTCTGTTTCAGCTTGTCAAAAAGGAGACAGCCCTTGAAGGGATAGGATACTCCTGCAGTTAGTATCGCATGTCCATTAGCTCGCTTTTTAACTCGTTAATTAAATAGTATCCAAGCTGAGATAGGAAAGATCAAATGGGGTTATTTCCACATATTCTAGAAAGCTTATCTAAAACAGAGAAGACAACTAATAAGAGGTTTCAAAGACTGAATAGTACCCTAATGATAAGTAAAGTAAACTTGATGTGTAAAATCGGTAAGGTTTTCTTCCCACCTGGATTGCTCCTCTGATGTCCCATGCTGTATCTTCCCTAGAGCAAGACACTTTCCTGGCTTCTTGCCTGCAGGTGCTCTCATGACATAGGCCTAGTGGTGTAAATGAAAGAAAAAAAGAAGTGTGGCTGCATGCAAAGGATTAGAATGACAAAGTAGCAGATTTGTTTCGGTTTTAGCAAACGAATGACCAAAGCTGTAGTCATGCATCCATTCTTTTTTCCCAGCTGTGTAAAGTTTAAAGTTGTACTAAATAAAAATGTATTTTAACATGGGGCCAAGCAACTCCAAGTAACTAAACAATTATGCGGATCCCTTTAGTGTCACTCAGTGCACTGTTTATGTTTTATGAGCTGTATTGCTTTGGTTCACTGTCACTGTTCTTAACCAGTAGATGGACTGGCCCGTCCTAAATGGGAGATAAATTAGGTGGTTTGTCAAACGAGTGGCAGCCTAGGCCTAAGCTTAGAAATATGTATCTTAGCCTGGTTCCTGACAGCTTCTGCCCTTGCTTCACAGGCAGTTTACAGTTAACATGAAAACAAAACTGTTCTGTTTAGTGCCACTTTAGAGCAACAACCATCTCGGGTTGCTTTATATTGCAAGGTAAAGAATTTACAATAATTGAGAGAAGACCTTAAGAGGAAAATTCTCTATAATCAGTCACCTCGGAATATTGGGAAACTTTAACAGGACGAGACCTCAAACAGAACCTGGCTCAAAGAGGGGCAGCCATCTGCTGCAACCTGATGGATGTGAGGGGAAAGAAAGAGCAACAAAAGGAGAGCCTAGATAGACAATGGTGACGAATATGAGGTATACAAGAATTATTTAAATACTAAATTAAATAAAGCGAGACAAGTTGGGTGCTTTAACAGAAGGAAATAAGTAGCAGATAATACACTATCTGGAAAAAGCAGAGGATCTCAGGAGCCACTGACAACTGAAAGGAACATGACGTTCTCTTGCACAGTGAGACAAAAACACCATAACATATCAGTGTCCTCCTCACACAGGATTTTCCCGTAATCTCACTTTACAGCAAACACTTCCTGCTAAGTTTCCGCAGCAAATCTGCAGGAAAACAAGAAAAGAAGCACACATTTACAGTATGAGTGAGACTCTGTGCCTCACAGGGGTTAGTGTATTATTACAGCAAACACAGTGACACAGGTCTCTTTGTCCTGTTTCTTTATCGCTGTTTCGTCATATGTGGAACTAGAATAAACATTATGTTACATCCTTTGGCCTGCAACTTAATGGTGAGACGACCCCCCCACCCCCCCACCCAACCTTCATTTTTGTTAAACCGCATTGACTGTGCCCCGGTTGGGAGCCAGACAAAGGGGCTCCTTTGCAAGCTTGACTGCTGGGCTTGTGCTCCAGCTGACAGGCTGCAGCAGAGACGCAACTACTATTGGGACTGAGGTATATATAGAACATCAGGATGGGCTTCCTCTGCCTTTCAGGCCCCCTCTCTCCGCCCATCTGCCTCTGTGGTTTTATAAAAGAGATGTTGAATGAGGCAGGTTATTGTGAACATGCTCACAGTGGTGCAATAAAAATCAATTCATTAAACCTTTGGCATGACAGTGCTCCGGTATCTTGTATTATTATTAGGCCCTGGAAAAAAAAAGATAAGGCAGTCAGTGCAATATATAGTCTTGGATGTGCTAAACAAGCTTATAGAGGAAGTATTAGTTTGATACTTTTGTGGTGTAATTAAAATAATTTTGATACCTAGCTCTCGTCTTTAATTCCTATTTTGGTGATTTTCATTATGACGCGCAAACAATACGATTAAAATTAGACTTCCTGGAGTGGAAGGCATAACAAGTGTTCAGCATGCCAAGGTGACACACACAGACTTCTCTTGTTTGCGCTGCAGCCTTTTAAAGCTTTGTGAATTTAGACTGGAAGAATAGACTAGCTTGGATGAAACTTTAATGAGACTGTGCTGCGGCTGTGACAAGAATATACAGCTGATTAGAAGCACAAATGGTACAAGAGATGACAAAACAAAGCAACCGCGCGTATTTGAAACAATGCAGCCCAAAATGGAAGAAATCAGATTTTTCACTTTAAGCAGACGTACCGATTGTGTGGGTGTTGTTGTATTTGTTGTGTAAGGGTTGAGGTACACACTGGCACTTGTAGTTCAGTGGGGTTTTTTGTACAGTTCAGATGTAGGGGTTGAGCTAATGTGGAAAAAAATAGAACTTACTGTTGGTTTAAAAGTATTTAAAAAACAAACCCTAACCCACATGTGTATTTAAAAAGAAATAAATACACAAACAAGTTAGCCAACTACACAAGCATTACACAGTTCCGACAACTGGAAGCTTTAGGAGCGCAACAGAAACATGTAGCACAAATGCAGACCAAACTACTGACACTTTTAACAATGTCCAATTTTATTACAGTTAATAGTCTTAAAGTGGCTATAAATAATGTATCTGTATTAATGGATCATAACTGGATGCTTATCAGAGGGATTATAATAATAAAACCACAAAGAGCTATAAGGTTTATGGCTTCATAGCCTGCAACATTATTTTTCGGTCCAGTCTCAGCAATGGATCCATATGAATAAAGACACACTGGAGAAAATTCACATGTTACAGCAGCACAAGGCTCAACGAGAAAAAGTGAATTAGAGAGATATTAGGAAAAAAAATGGAAAAATAAATAAATAATGGTTTACAAAAATGGTTGCTATATACAGTAAACACAGTCACAGATAATTTTTTCATATGTATACTGAGTGCAGTGGGAATGATAACATATATATGTGTATACTGGGGCAGGTATCTATTATATGTGTGTATTGCGCAGTTTCTTGATACTGCATAGTTTGCAGCACTTAAAATACAAAGTTAAGGCTAGCTGGTGAGGCCAGAATAGTTAAGCTAGAGTTAATATTGAT
The DNA here is from genome assembly GCF_036321145.2 of Pelmatolapia mariae. Taxonomy (NCBI): domain Eukaryota; kingdom Metazoa; phylum Chordata; class Actinopteri; order Cichliformes; family Cichlidae; genus Pelmatolapia; species Pelmatolapia mariae. The sequence goes on along the minus strand of NC_086228.1, from coordinate 3,867,445 downwards.
ACCTGTTTATTCACATGTAGTTTCCGCTGCCCCCAAGTGGCAAAGAAATCTTTTTATTCAGGTTTCGAAAATATACAGAAAATAATTTAAACTAACAATATAACTGCATGAAAATTGTAGTTTTACTGTACTATAGTTCTTTTTTTGGAATAGTGAAAATAAAACAGAATAATGCTGATTACATACACATGAATCCTACCAAAAAGCTGCAGGAAAACAGTGAAGGAGAGGTGACAATGTCATCTGCTCTGAGGATAGTAAGCATTCAGTTTAAGGAGCAGACATGACTTGGTGTTCCTTTCAGCTGCCTGTAGAAACCCAAACCCAACCGCACCCATAGAAGCAATAGCTGTGATCCAATTAGATCTTCGTTTAGGTGCCCTTTTTATGGTTTCCCAGCATAGTTTTTCCTATATCCTTCTGAAAATAGCCATCCACCATTGCAGAGTCATCGCACTTCTGATTGTACAAAACAACCTGAGCATTAGGGTCGATAAGAGGCAGGAATCAAAACCAAAACATTGTCTGGAGCAGAGACAGCTTTAGATAGCAGGATGTTTATGAGTCATCTGTTATGTTTTCTATCTGTCAGAACCACAGAGTATAGTGTTGCATGTGTGTGTGTGAGGGAGAAGGGAAGAGGGAGGAATGCTTCATCACTGCTCGCGCCATACCGCAGTGAAAGCTTTTACTGTCCTATCTGAATGGTGTTATACACTGAAGACATGGCACTGGATAAATAATGTAGCCAGATGTTACAGTATGAGGCAGCAGACAGCAGCAGTACACGAAGTACCAGTCAACCTCTCCCTGCTGTCTCTTTTCACTCACTGTGCTACCCCACAACCCCCGAGTCCTGCACATAGAAGCGCACACAGAGTACAGAACATCCAACTCTCCGACACATGTCACATGAAAACCAGAACTCAGTCTTTTTATATTTTTGTTCACCTATAAGTCACGTCTGATATTGACGACTTGTGATAAACAGCAGCTATCTGCCGCACACTTAAAGTGAGCAATTTAGTATTTATGATTGCTTATATGTTTCTTGGGTGTAATAAAAGATTTGAAGTTGAAGGTGTAGAGTGATGTCAACAATCCATTACACTTTGGCTTAAATCCACCAAGGTCTTCAGGGTCAAGCTAATGATTTATGCTATACAGGGCTATTAAAAACTATGTTTCTTACTGCCATTGTTTGTACTGACAACATATAAGTATATGGTGGATGATATATGAGGACTCTAAATATCACTTTGCTTTGTTGTGACTTTGTTATGTACATTACAGTAACAGGTTATAACTGCTTAAATTTTGAATACATTCTGAATATGCTTTGATTTTTTTCTAGAAGAAAAATATCAAATAAAAATATTTGTACTAGATATTTATTACATAACATTTCAACTAATTTTACAAAAGAATGAAATGAATGCAACACATGTACTATATCCACATGCTTAAAAATAATTTAAAAAGTAAATGATGTCAGGTGTTACGACCCGGCTCATAGCCGCAACATAAAAGAAGATGAATACCAGTTTGTGGGATGAGAAGAGGCTTTATCTTAAAATGGACAACCAGGTTGGCTAAAAAATGGCTGGCAAACACAACAAAAGTGATGGTCAAAATGGTGAACGGAGAACTAAACTATACTGGGAAAACTAAACTACTAACCCTGAACAGAAACACAAACCTGAACACGAATGACAGCGAACAGAAAACAGATGACGGTTGGGCAGCAGGGAAACACACGGACGAGACATGGTGGATACACAGACGGACCAGCCCAACTACAAAGACAGAGGACGCGACTTAAATACACACAGGGAAACACAGGGAGATTGCGCACAGGTGGGGAACACAGCTGGGAATAATCAACAAGACGAGACAGAGGTAAAACTGAACACACTCACATGAGACGCAGACCTTCACAATAAAACAGGAAACGAGAACAAATCCTTAAACATAACATAAAACAAAACACTGACAACATTAAATCGTAACACAGGCATATTAAAATAGGTTTTAACTGGATGAATATTTTTTCAGTATTTCTGCTTTTTAAATAACTCTTAGCCAAGTGTTCTGTTGACCACCTTTGTCTCACTGGAACCAGATTTTAAATCCCACCATGACACCAGTACCATACTCTGGGATTATGCAGACGTGACTGGATGACAGTCTGTCAGTTCAGCACTTGTTATCTCATTTGCTTAGGCGCCATCTCTCAAGCCTGCTGAGGCTCAACAGAAAATGATTTCAGTCAGAAGGCAATGAGTCCAAAAAAAGGAGGAAAGAAAAAAGCTTAACTCAAATTAAATTAGACAATGCGATTTCACAAATCACATTACTGATTAAATCTCAGTCTAATCAGCCCATATTATTAAACCCCAATTTACATAATTGCTTGTAAAGAAGAAATTTTCAAAAACATTTTAAAGCTCAAACATTGCAATTCTTACATATAAAATTGTGCAAGAAAATTAAAGACAAACAGGCAGTTATTAATCTTCCAGCAACTGTAGTCTGACTTTAACTCAGACTACAGTGGGTTTGTACCCACTCTGTTACGATGTTCGTTTCCTTCTTAACCGTGGCTTCCTGTGATTAGTTCACATTGTTCTGACCAAATGCCTCTGTGACCCACGTAGCACAAAAGGTGTTTGGCGGCCCGGCGGGTGACAAAGCACAATACTGAGGCTAAATTAAGTTTCCCTCCAGCAGCCAATTTTACGCTTGATAGTAAATATTTTTGAAGGCCAAGACCCAACATGCTCTGACTGATCTAACTTGAGAGGTATTGCTTTTTTTCCCCTTAATGAGCCACACATTAACTCATACTGTTAGACCTGCTCACAGTGATCCAGTGCCAAGCTGGTTTTGCAGCAGCCACTTTAGCAAAACTGTACTTGGAAGTAAAGCAGCTCAGGAGGCCGGTAGCATTACAGTGATGTCGATGGCAGCAGACAGTGGGGTGTACTGAGCCCATCTGGTCTGTTTGAAAGTGTGGCTGAGTAAAAGGAGAGGCGGTCGGGCTGTGGAATGGAGTGTGTGATGGATAGGGTGATGCATGCAGGAGGAGGGGTAGAAGATGAGAGTGCAGATTTTTTTTTTTTTTGGTGGGGGGAAGGAGCTCTTTTCCGGCAGAGTTAAATCTCAGGCTTGGCTGTCGCACACTGCTCTGCCTGTTTTCATACCAAGCACTCGCCTCTGGCTCCAAACCAGCTTCAACTAACCATTGCCTCCAAACCCCGCAACTCACCCGTTCCCCCTCTTTCTCTTTCCTTCTTTCAGGCATTTGGCTCACCCTTGATTTCACCCGTCTTCATTTTACTGAATCTCATTCACTAGCTTCCATCCTTTAGCGCTCTCTGTTTTTGATTTTCCTTACCTTCGCTTTCATTTTATTCCCCCAGTTGGGCTTCTTTTTCTTGCAGCCTTCCGGTAGTACACAGGAGTGTGGGACAGACCCAGGGCCTCCAGGTTTCCATAGTGATACTTTGTGTCCTGATGTCATTAGTATTGACAGTGTGCCGCTAGACCAAGCTGTCCTGGCACACAGGGCTGTTTACTGTTTACCTCAAACTTAAGCCATTAGCTGTGAGATTAGTACGTGTGCCCCGCAGATGTGTGTGACATATTTCAGTGTGTCTGATTGCTGCTATTTTACATTCACATAGCACTTGAGTGGAAAAGCAACAGTTTGAACATGTAACATGTGATTGTCTGAGCATACTGGTTTTCACTGTAAGCAGCAGGGTCAGGTTCCAGGAGCTAGATTTGCCAGGAAGAACCTCCGCATGGAGGAAATGGCTGTTTCACAAAGAAACATCCTATCTGTCTGCCTCCTTGCTGTGTGATTACTGAAGCATGTCTGTAAGGCAAAACTCCCAGCCCGACTCCCCGCCTCGTTTCACATTCTCTCTGCGGCTTCACTCACTTGTCTGTCAGAGGAGATGGAGGTCCTCTTAGCGCCACTGCCCTCAAAAATCCGTGTGAGTGTGTTTATCTGCATACTTGTGCAGCCAAGTGTATGGCCTCTAACATCTGCGGTGAACACTCAGAAATCACAGGGCCGCTTCCACACGTCGACCTCTCGCAGCTAGTTCAGCTCAAAGCTCTCCTCCAGGCCCTCAGCTGGCAGGTTGTGCCCTCTGTGTCACCAGAGTAATTAGCTATGCTTTGTTTCTGAGGCCAGGGGTGAGCAAATTATGGATTCCATATTGATGCTGTCACATCACATGCAGGGAGAGCAGTATCTATGCCGCTCATCCGGGACACATGCACGAACCTGGCATGACCATGAAAATGTGTAATCTCATACTCACATGTACTTCTTTTAATTCTTTGTACATGATGATACGGTATATGCAAACTCTTCCTACTGACATGTGACCCACGTCTTATATACATGCAAAGACACACACACACACACACACACACACACACACACACACACACACACACATACAATCAATGTGCCACGACTTTAGACCAGTCAATAGGTCTCTTCCAGTGAATGACCTTCTCTAAGCTTAGCATCACATGGAGACACTTTAGTAAATGAATAGTGAATACAAAGGGGCGAATAAGATGGGTGCATCCCTGCTCAACAATGCACATGCACATCCTGCTCTTCTGGTCTTAACAAAGACAGGACCCAGCCTCATTTATCTTTAACAATGTAGGCACACTTATGTCCAAAAAAATAAATAAATATGTGAATGTAATAGTAAACAAACCCAAATTACACAGATGCATAACTGTGGTACTGTAAACTGTACAGGCTGACAAACAGCTTTTAGGGATCATGGCCGGAGTTATAAAATAAGCTAAATCAATCTTAAATCGTTGCCTAGGTTCAAGCATGTAATATTTATTTTTTACCAGCTGGTGGTGCTATAAGATTATCTCCTTTAATGCTGGAGCCTCGAGCACATGACATGCTGTCATTGTATGTTTAATTTTATTCTATAAACATTTATGGATGCTGTGATGGGTGGATATAGTTTGTTGTTGTTTTTTATTAGATCTGTAATGCATATGAAAGATTTAGAATGGTTTTAATATTTTATTTTATTATCCAAGTCTCATTTCACATCAACAGAGAAAGTGTTTTTGACAGCCAGCCAGCACGATAAGCAGACAGATGGACGGACCACTTTTGCCAGAAAGTCTCCTCACATCATGCTACATCAAAAATGTTAAATCCCTGCAGCTACGTTGCAACATAGATCCCACTCATAACAAATCAATAAATTAAATAACAAAGCAAAGCCCTGTTTAAATGAGAAAAAGGCTGTTTGAGCTTATTGACACCTACCTATTAGAGTGGCAAATGGCAAGAATTTACCATCACAGTGGTAGGGCCTGATCCCATCTTAAGCTCATCTTTAGGTGTGCGTGTCGGTTTCGGGGGTGGGTGGGTGGTTGGCGACTCTACTTGATAGAAAAGTGTGGATGGACAGCTTGCTACCCTGTGGGCACCACAACTACAGTCTATCTGTGATCCACGCTGGCAGCTGCTCTGCCAAATGGGATTTTCCTGGAGATTACAGCCTCTAAGTGTGACATGCTTGCATGTGTTTGTCTTTGTTGTTGACGGAGTGCGTGTGTGTGGACTATTGTAATAAAGCAATGTGCATTTGCGTGTGTGAGCTTGAGTCTGTGTGTGTGTGGGTGGGGGACTCTTGAACCGAGGTGCACAGAGAACATGTTCTGTTGTCACATGGGGCTGGTTGAAACATGACTGAATGGCTGCAGGGAACCCTCTCTGGCAAGCTGTAGCAAAAAAAAAAAAGAAAAAAAAGGGGGGAGGCAACGTGTTCAGATGTGGGGTCAGGCTATTTCCACACTGCTGCTGTTCTTGTTAGTAACAGGAGTTCTTCTTGAATAGACACTCCCTGTCCAACAAGCGTGATTACCTACATGCTGTATGGCTGGCACATAACAGTGCTTCAGAATGGTACTACAGCACACACAGTAGGCATGTACATTACAACAGCTTATAATTGTGTGAAAGCTGGAAAAGAATTCCATTTACAGAAAAGAGTTTCTTTGTTTTGTTATTCTTAGTTTTTGATTGTTAGTTTGATACAGAGAAAATATTTGAAGACACAAAAGGCTGTGAGAACTTGTGATAGTCATTTTTTATTATACTGACTAGTTAATTCATACTAGAAGCAGCTCCTGAACTAACTCCACTAGCTTTTCTCTCTGATTTGTTCAAATGAAAGCCGAGCTATACGACATCTAAGAAACATTTTATAGAAATTGTATTTCCCCTTTAGGCCTTTTTCACTTTCTGCTAGCTTCAGCACAGTGCAGAGCTGTCCACGGTCCTGAACATAAGCTGCGCATTGATCCCTAGTTGTGTATGGGGAGGTGGCTTTGTAGGCACTCACTAACCTGCTTAACCTACTTTCTACCAGTCGGTCTTTCATGCGTCCACACATAGAGGAAAGTCCTGTAGGTTAAATATAGCATACTTAACAACACACGGTGTTTGTCCAGTCTTTCAGGGCCGCACAGACAGACTTTGTTTTTGCTGTTTTCTCCCAATAAAGCGCTGATCATTTTCACTAATGAAAGCCAGCTTTCCTCCGAACATGAGCCCTCTGTGTTCTTCCCATTAACCCAACTAGTACAAAATGTGTTGGGACGTGCTTGAGCCTTTATAGAGATGAATATAACCAAAATAATGACATTTTAAGATCTTAATTGTCCAATTATGTGGACAGCTGTTGTGTTGCATTGCAATGCCAGTTCAATTGCAGTTACCTAGCAACCGTAGCAGCGCAATGCAATGATTTTCAGTTAAGTGGCACCATTTCCTCTCAACAAGACTAGACCGTGTAGTCAGAAAACAAATCAAAATGTGTAACAGCGTTGTAGGATTCTTCACCTGTCGGCCAATTTGTATGTTGCTTTATTGCTCGTAACATTTTAACGCAACAAAGGCTATTATAAGTGTGTATATGTGTGTGTTTTGTGATTAGGGTACCTGCATTATATAGATGCCAATGTGGGTCATGCATCCATGCCTCTGTTCTTGAGGTGTGTACATGCAAACACAATCATTTCACTTGATTAATGTTCAACCAAAATGCTACGTCCTGCGCTAATCATTGTACATGCATTCTTTTCAATTAATTTATTATCAAGGGAGGCAGAGAGAGAGCGAAGGAGGGAGAGATAGAGAGCAAAAGGGGGGGTGGGGTGGGGGAGGGGAATAGAGAGTCAGGGGGAAACAGAAAATCCAATCCTGCTGGTCTGAAGTCTCGGAGCAATGGAGCATTAGTCTCATCCTGATGTAATTGGAATGACACCAAGAGTAAAGCCTACTGATTTAGGGACAGCCTCTAGGCTTGATTTAATGCCCTCAACCAAAACTATACATCCATCTTTTTATCTTTCTCCCCTTCCTTCTTCCAGGCCCTGCGTTCTCCTCTGTTATCCCTCCCCCACCCTGACTCAATTCATTTGCCGGCTACATGTATCTCCATCTGTAGTCTATTAACAGAAGAGTACCAGCATTTTTTATTACTTAAAGCCAGGAGGTTATAAACTCCCACTAGAGACTGTATTTTCCAGTTTTTTACCTTTTCCTTCTGGCATTTATGTGCTCGAATGGCAGTGTTTTAGTTTCACAGAGGTTACATTTAAAAACAGTATAAATATTTCCGGAGTAGACCGCAAAGAAAGGGCAGAATGAGAGAGCGTATCCAGGCCAGGTACTTGTTCCTTGGGGTTTGCCGCTACTCAGTCCCCTGACAGATGGACTGCCAGGCCAATCCTATTACCCCCGTGTGTTTAGCTGCGCTTAATGCCAGGGTGGGTTGCATGGCTAATGGCAGGCAATGAATGTTTGGAGAGGGAATTTAATGCCATTGAATGATTATCATCCTGATTTGTTGGGTAACACAGAAAAAATCTAAAACCGGTGAACAGACATTAAAAATTATGACCATAACAACTTTGTAGCTCAGCATGTTGTGCTCTGATACAGCTTGTCCCACTGAGGCATGTCATACGAAATCAGCTCAACTACTAAATAGGCTTTACTGTATATATTTTGAATTACAGCTTTACCTTTCTACCTTAAAGAGGAAGAAAATGGCCTTTTTAGCGTTTTTAATGTATTTTGTTTTATTTTGCATTTTGTGCTTTCAAACCTCTGGACTATTATAATATAATAATAGAGTCCTTTCTTATGTTCAGTTAAAGCATCCTGGTCAAATGATGGCAGTTTTTAGGAACAGCTGTTTTGTGAGAATACCTGCTTCATAATTCTACAATAAATCTTGAAACAAAGTAGGTCAAACATCGCCTAGGGTTAAATCTTAATTCTGTAACGTGTTTCTCAGACCACAGCTTTCCTGAGTAAAATAATCCATAGTTTTCAATTTGCATGATTGTATGACTTCAGGCAGTTTAGATTTGCTTTCCATCACAGATTTTGTTGTGCTGTTCAAGGGACGGCAGCTATTCATTTAAAATATCTGAATGTATTAAAGCATTGTGGGTAGTGCTGTAAATCAATTAGCAATTATGGCAATATTGGATTTGAAGCTGCAGCAGCATGAGCAGTGTTAGGCAGCCTCAATCGGTCAGTCCACCACTTGTTCCAAGTGTCAAATAAATTGTCAAGAAATTTTGAACATGTCATGCTGTGAAATCTTTTATAGATATTATTATTGCTCAGCAGCTCAATCTTAATGCTCTGTTCATCATTAATCAAATGTCACGTGAACATGTTTCTTCATATTTGAATGAGTGCCCCGGTCATGTTGCACTGAACTGCATCCAGTTAAATGAACAGGTAAGACTATAACATTTGTGTTCTGCCTTCTGACATGGGCATGTTTCAGTGAAGCTGTGATAAACATGAACATAAAATGAATGATAGAAATTACTTGTGTGGAAAAAAAGCTGACTTTTAGTCTTATTCTGCCAGCACATCAGAGTTTTGACATCTGATGAAATATATGATAAACCAGCTCGATGGCCCGGGGCACAGTTTTTTGCGTCATCATTTATGTTTCCAAATGGCGTGTCCCTATGACTGATCATCTCTTGACATTTCCCTCTGTGAAACCGTGAGGTTCTCTGTTGAAATGCCTCAACAGCTACTCAGTGATGTTCCATGAAATGTGGCACAGATGTTGTTTTTCCCCTCTGGAATAATTGTAATAACTTTAGTTACCTCTTCCTCTTGCACCATCAATTGAAAATGTCATGTTTATAGGCAATTTGATTTATGAATCACAAACCCTGCAAAACATTCCGGTCACCCTTCTTTTTGCACCTTGTCGTGTATATTGGTAGTTGCAGAACGATAGCATGTCAGTACATTGAAATAAAGTAGTGAACATGCTAAAAAACATCACTAGACCAGGGAGTTGGCATTATTACTTCACTTCCAGCCACACTGGACCAACAGGTCAACAGAGGTTCTTATAAACGCCGTCTCCATGCTGCACTGACTCACCTTCAACACCTGGGGACATATGCAGGATTGTTGTTTGTAGACCTCAGCTCTGCGTTTGATATAATCATGACCAAACTGCTAAATCTAGCTATCGGTGATGACACATGCAGATGGATCAAGGACTTCTTAACAAATCGCTTAGAGAGATGATCTAGATTTTGTTGTATAGCCTTACAATAACAAATAAAGATATTCTAGTCTATTCTATTATTACTGTAATTGTGTTAGCATTATGCTCAAAGTAGCATTGTGTCTAAGATTTGACATGAACAATTTACAATCAAGATAACTGGTGTAATATAAACTATTGCATTTTCAGCCCAAACTATGGTTACCTTGTGTGCCGTATATGCTTTGGGATTTATTTACCACAACCTCCTATTTATTGGATTAACTGATGACAATAGTCAATATCTTCGCCTATTTAAACCTGACATTATCCACTGATCAATGCACTATTGACTGAAGTTCTGAGATATGAGGTAATTGCAATGAAGGTGTAGAAGTATAGGGAACTGTGCCGAACAGCTGCGGTGTTCTCAAGTATCTATATGTAAAAGCGTATGTATGCGTTTTTTTTGGTATGCAGACGGCGTCTTTGCCTCCTGTAGTCGTTCACCGGAATCCCCGGGTCAAGCAATTACCACACATCAAGGAAAGCAATTGGCCATGACTAAAATATCATTGCCACGTGATTGTGTCCCTATGCTTGGTGCTGCTGGAGTCTAATTTAACCCACTTTGTCCACACGATCGAGGAGAATTGAGGACACGCTCTCCAATTCTGGCCGCCCCCCAGAGCATTTCCTACAAGTCTGACACGCAGCAGCTGGGCTGTAGACGCTCAGTCACTAGTGTCTTACCCAGTGGAGTGGGAGATGGGGTGTAATGAGCGAGAGAGCTGAGGTAGCAGAGGAGAACAAGTAGCTTGGTGTTCAGAGGAGGAGGACAGCATCAAATGAGCCGTGGGGTGAAGAAACTTGGGGCTTTTTGAGTGAAGGCTTTGAGAATATGAGTGTATCAACCTGTAATCACTTTCTTAGTCACATTATGAAGTGTTGGAGGGGAATGGAATGCAGGTAAGGACTTATGCACAGCGAATGGGACAAAGGCAGGGAGAGAGGATATTGTATGGATGTTGTAGCATTGATCCCAGGCTCTGGCTCCAAGCAGCAGTCTCCACTTATTCCTTCATTATACAGTCAAATATCTGTGCTTTAACCGTGTCTCTGCCTCATAATTTCCCCCCCTCAACTCCCAACAAAATCTGACAAAACTGAACCTCTCATCTATGTGGCTGCATTCTATAAAACCCTTTTGTCTCGCCGATTCCATTTCAGTTTATTCGGCCTGCTCAGCTGTGACTTAGCCAAAGTCTTTGTTGAAGAGGAGGGCTTTGTGTTTCGTTTGTCCCCGTATATCCTGTTTAAATATTGATAGAGGTGGGAAATGCTATTGACCACTCAGTTAAATCTAAGAGGGTCAAGGATGGCAGCATTTCTCTGCTGATTTCATTAAAGGCGCGGAGGACTGTAAATATGGAAACGTGAACCACAAGTCCTCGCGGATGCTCCAGCAGCCTTCATTATCCCCCTGCATGGATAATGCCCCGTAATGTATTCTGATGGAGATGGAGTTTGGAGGTTGATGGGGTGTAAAACAGCATGTGTAGTAGGCCCCTGTTTTTTTGCTATGTGCAGCATGCCTCCCTCACAGCCAGATCCCCATTAGTAGAGGAGAAGAGGATTGGATGTGCAAATGGTCCTGTGGATTAGAGAGCTAATGCATTTAGTAGAGGGGGCTCCACAATCTCTGCTGATGCTATGTGTGCTGAGGCTCGTGCAGGGGAGATACCCAGTCCCTTTGTGGTACCAAAGAGATTTAGCGTAAAGTGAGTAGATAGAGCTGAGATGCATTGCACTCTGATGCTGCACACACACACACACTCATTAAGGATTATGATTTGACCAGAAGAAGCCTCGTTTTGTGCGTCGTCATTAAACTCAGCAGTAAAATCAGATCTTTCCAGAAAGAGCCGCAGATGGTGACCTTACTAATCTAATTAATCAGCCTCTGGTTATTTTTTCTTATTCTTTCTAGTCATCTCTGTTCTCTAGTTTAATTTTACCTTTCCTTCTCTCTGTCTCGGTCTTTCTGCTTTGTGACCCCTCTCTGCCTTTAATTTCTGAAACCTCTGTCATGTGTTTGGACAGAAATGTGCCATGTCACGCATCTCATAACACATCCATCCAAACCTCAGTGTTGTGGCTTGAATAGCTGTTTTTAGGGTCCTAATTAGAAGAAAAGTAACACAAGCCACTGCAGTGCATAGATGCCTCTGAAGAAGAATGGAGGAATGGTAGTTTAAGAGCAACCTGCTACCAGTGACTTTACACCCACACACACACAAACCTTGGTGGTTCAAAAATCTGTGAACAGATTTTGAAGTCTTTACTAGTCCTGGTGGTTCGACTGAGCGTCACGTTTGCTGCTTGTAGGTTTTTAAAGAGCCAGCCGTCAAGCAGCAGGGAGGGGCCCCTGCTGAAGCGCAGCAGCAGAGTGGGCAGCTACAGTGAAGCTCTGCGCTATCCGGCACAGTGAGTCAGCTGAGCTGCAGGGATCGCAGGCGCCGGGCCGCTTCGATCAATGAATGAATGAGAAAGAGCGAGGAGACCATACAGAATGTGGACCCAGAAAAGTGAAGATGCATCGCTGTAGGCTATGACATGGAAATGCGGAGGTGATCGGAGCAAGCTTGTTGACGCATAATCCCGCCCGCCCCGCTGGCACTGGGAGGGGAAAATCTCGCCTGCCTAAACTCCAATCCTCCAGAACAGATTTACGGAGTGCGCCCGTGCTGCTGCTGCTACTTCAGGTTCAACCTTCAAGAAGACGTTTATTGAATCATCATCAGCTCTAAGCTGCAGGTTTTCCGTGTTGACATTTTTGGGAGATACGCGTTTGATGAGTTCCCTGAGGCAGACGCACCTATGACGCGCTGCAATAATTAGGCTATTAAACCCACTGTTGGAATCGACACTGTCACTGCGTTGCGGACGGTCGGTCTGTTGGATGCGACCCGAGGTGTGGACAGGACCTGCCCCGTGCACCGTCGTCATCACAGGTATTTGATCGCGATTGTGTTGATTACACCGGAGATCTGGAGCCATGACAGGCCCCCCGCTGGTCCCACAGCCCGCCTGCTGACGGTACCGGGCAGGATGGGAGCAGGTCTGCCGCTTTCAGGATTTCGAATCAGCCGATTTATCAATGGAGGAGGAGAGTGACACCCGGAAAATCAACAACAGCTTCCTTCGCGACCACAACTATGCAACCGAAGGTATTTTGATGTTGAAAAGAAACACAGTTTAAAGGTGTTTGACAGTAAATAACCTGCGGCTGTAGCTAAAGGGATGCTAATATCACAGCAAGAAATTGGTCAATCTAATTATTAAGTAGCCTGTAAATGACAGCAGGTTACACATAAGATGGCATAAATGGATGATAAAAATAAATATCCTCATGTTAGGCTATATAATGATGCTGTGCGGGGACTATTAAATGCATAAAGGTGGGATCACTTAAAGCTCGTTTAATCACCTTAGTCACAGAATAAGCTGGGGTTATTACCGGAACATTCTGGTCATTTGTGGTGAAGATGCAGTGAGAATGTAATAACTGGGCAGGATGGGGTGGTTTCCCATCACCGGTTAGCGCTATAATAAGCATCTTGATCAGGGTAATCAGGGTTTTTTTTAATCTGTTTGGATTCTTCCTTGTAGAGGCACCAGTACAGGATGTATTCCCTAGTTTCTGAGTTTAAAGAGAATGTGTGAAGTAGTGAAAAAAATGTATTCTTTTTCCTTCTGTGTGCACTTCTTGAAAAACAAAAAGGAGCAGGCAAGGTGCCCTAATTCAAGGAGACAACACAATGAAATATGGATCCATCTCTCTCTCTCTAGCACACATGCATCCACAGACACACGTTTTCACTGTATGCGATGCACATAACCTTTTTTTTCCCACCCTGCAGCTATAAATGTTGCTCTGTTCCATGCATGTGTTTCTCCTCATTGACCACACACATCAGCCTTTTGAGTTCCAACCTGTTAAAAGTGATGTTTAATACTTCCCTTATGTTCTGCCAATTAGCTGCAGCTGTCCTCTATGAGCTCCTTGGATCGCTAATGAACATAAAACACTGATTTATAGGTGAAAATGGTGGTTGATCTCATTATGCAATTATGCAGATTGCTCATAGACATTATCTGCTGCACTGATAGCATTGAGATTACAAAAACATTGAGGTCTGATGGCTTTTAAAATTATTGCAGTACAATCAAACTTCATAGAGGCTAAATGCCCTTCTGTACTGTATTTGTTGTAAATGCCAAGGGCCACATATGAATAAATTTATATTTTTAACCACAGATTAAGCTCAACTTTCAATTCCTTAATAAGTGGACATCTCCCATCTTCAGCTTAATTGTCCTATTCTGTTGAGTGGTTTTTATTGTTCAGTTTGATGCAGTGTTTCAGTGGAAGGCTTGCCAATTGTATAAATAGTTACTGCAGAACTGGGAAATCCTTTCGTTTTTTTCACACCAGACACATTTTGCCACCCACTTACCATAAGATTGGGTGAGGAACAAAATCAGTGCAAAGAGGAATGTAATTTCAAATATTATGGAGCTCCACATGGGATAAGATATTTATGGACACACTCTACACAATTGAATAGGACGGATGTTGTTGGAGGTTATGAGTGGCTGCAGGGTGGGTCAGAGCCGCCACAGAGCTTCTGTGGGGCTCAGGTTACAGATGCCATTGCAGGCTGGAGGAGAAACAAAGTCAGGGCTCAAAAGACATACGTATGTTCTCATTCTTGCACGCTTTTGTGCCGTTTCCCCTCGTCCCTTTTCCTTCCTTTTCTTCATTCAAATGGAGAGCACCATTATTTGCCTAGGGCTTAGATGATTCTCTGTCACAGCTAAACTCACTGCCACCGGTTCGCAGCGAGAGCGCGAGAGGGTGCGATGAATATCTTTGTTTGATGTGTGCGCTGAGATGAAAAACGGCAGGGAATCTTCATCTCCCTGTCGCTCCTTCTCTGTCTCTCCCACTCTTCCATCTACCATCTCATTCATTCAGCACGAGGACTGTCAAATGTGTCCTCCCAAAGCAAAGGACCATCCAGTCTAAAGCCCATCTGTGCTTTTCAGATGTCTGCTTTTGTTATGTTTTATTGCTGTAATTTATGACTGATCATCACACTTCATATATCATGAAATACTGTGTGTGTGTGTCTCCTTTCAACCTCTAAATCCTTGTCACCCTTAAGTGCTATAAAGTCAGTCTGCAGCCTTACGGGCTAGTGTTGGTGTCTGCTGCCTATCTCTATAAATTCCCCAAACTGCACATTTTTTTTATCAGACCCAGTATGTGCAGACCACACACACACACACACACACACAGACAGACAGTGGTTCTGATGAGCAGCAGTGAGTTGGTTGGGTTTCCCCTCAGGCAATCCTTGCCCACAAAAGCAGGACACTTTAATGATGTCACTCACGCTGACCTTTGTCTTGCACCAATCCCACCCCTCAGTGCTCGGTGGGTCTGTGGGTGGTTACACTGACTCTGTTGAACACGCTGTAGTCATTCGTAGTCAGGCATGAAATTTCAGTCTCCTCAATCTTAAAGTGAAGTTTCCAGAGTCATCATTATTATCTAGAGGAGAGAAAATTGTATTACACTCTGATTTGCATTCGGCAACCGCCTGCAGATGACACGTTGCTAATGGTGACAGAATGGATGATTTCTCACTGTGGCTGTGTATACGCGTGTTGAGTCAGTGGACTGTGGTGCTCCTACAACAGTTCATCTTCAGTCACCTCCTCCTTGGATGTTATGATAATGGATGAAATAGCACCACATTGGGTTTAAAAATGCAAATAGCTTTCTGGCTGTGAGGCAGGACCTAACATAACGTCTGCTTTAGTATTGATTTCTGGTCCTTTACAATTTTGCCAGTGGAACAATGACTTAAAGAACAACTGGTCGGACATGTAATCTCTTCCTCTTTCACTCTCCTGCCCCCCTCTTCTTCGCATTCTACCTCTTGCTCTTTGCTTTCCTGTTATACATCTGTCTGATACAAGCTTGTGTGTGATGTGACCTCTCTAGTCCCACTGAATACTGATGCAGTCCCACTACAGAGAGCTCACAGCCTTTATTGCTGCCGCTGCTGCTGCTGAGAACAGAGCCAGAGCTCGGTCGGCTGTGCCAAGGCAAATGGCCTGGGGCCACACTTTAGGACCCCGGCATAAAAAGACTTAGCCCACCATACCCTCAGGTCCCATCCATTATTTACTATGAAGCACTCAAAACGCCTCGCCCCGCCTCACATAGTGCAAGAAAGACTGTGCATGTGCATGTATGGAGATGGTGCGGGGGGTAGCGGAGGCTTAATGGCAAGCTGTGAAGTTGGGGCGAGTCGCACTCCTTATTCAGCAGCTGCTTTCATCCCCTGATTAGCTTCTTATTAAGTCTGAAGCACCATGAAAATTTAATGAGAATTTATTAAAGAATACCCGTGGTGTTGCTACTGTAGGATGATGACAAAAATGTCCTATTTTTCTACTGTGATATGGCTTCCTGGTCAGTAGATGAGTTAGCGCTGGGATAGACGTACTGTGTGTGAGTCATTCAGGGTGCAGCAAGCCTCAAGGCTAAGCAGTGCTTGACCTTTCTGGGATTTTATAATGGGATATATTTGTAAGTTTTGATAGCTAATTCCCGTGTCCTGTCAAGGAAGCAGCGCCACTCAGAATGCTACATGTGCTGGTGATAAGGTCACTAATAAATGTGAGGTTTTAGTCTGTACAGCAGCCATCTAATCTTTGATTCAGCCTTGAAAACAGGAAGATGAAAGGGATTTCACCAAAGCATCGCAGGCAGACAGATCGAGCGTGAGTGTCAGCTTTTGTTTTTGGTGGGGGATTATAATACTGCGCATCCTCGCTTTCCTACCATCCCCCCTGCTCTGTATTTTCAATTTCTAAAAGAATACCAAATAACAAGAATTTGAAATCACTCTTCTTGGTATTCAGCTTAGGGCCTGCAGGGGATGAATGCTGGTTCATCTATCCCCTCTTCCTCTGCTCCATTTTTGCCCCGTGTTGTGTCTATAGTCAGATGTGTACCACGGCGATGTGTTAATGAAGTGTGAGGAGAGAAGCAGTATCACGTCTTGCCCATTTCACCCTCAACTCCCTGGAGTGTGGGGATACAAAAAAAAAAAAAATCACACATGCACACACACAAAGATACATGCACAAAAGAATCCACACACACACATGCAAGAAAAAGGAACACAAAATACACACACCCTGTCTCAGTCTCATGGGGCTGATCCTGGAGAAACCAGGTTAATTAGCTTGTTCACTCCAGATCTTACAAAGAGTCATTCTCTTCTGATGAGGAGACCTGCATTGTGCTCTGTTGCTTTATGTGAAGGTAATAGAGTTAAATAAAGCCTTAATCATCTGACGGGGTACCGGACCAGTAGGTAGTGGGGTTTATTCAAAAATGTGATTGATCTCTATTGTTGGTGGTGTGAATTGAAGTTATTATCAGCTGCTTGTTCAGCACATGAATGGTCTCCATTTCCAGAGCATGTAATACTAGCATGTGTTTATTCATTCCCCAGGAAGAATGGCACTAAAGATACATTTGTTAATTGTCATTGAGGGAACAAGACTGGCAGGTGAAAGGGAGTGTAAGAACAGACTTGAATTATCCTCCGGCTTGATCCTTTGACGCAGGCAGCTCAGCACAAGTGCTGTAATCCTTTCCCCTCTACCTCTAACTCTAACAAAGCTTTTGCACAGCACCAGGTTGCTCACGTCCCTCCTTCTACCTGGAAATACTGCACACCCCTTATGCAACTTGCTTTCTATTCAGGCACACCTTTTTCAAGTCTTTGTGTCTTACACCACTCCGCAGTGCCACGAGATCAACCTCAATTTGCTTTCTTGTTGCCTTAGCTCCTGACAGGATTATGCGTTGTCTAGAGGTTAGGCAGGGCACTCTTATTTTTGGTCTCTGCCGGTGTCTGTGCCAGTGAAACTTGCTGTACAAGCTTTTATTGAGCTATTTCGAGAAACAGACTTCTCTCCCCAGACTTTTCCTTTCTCTGTGATTGCATTTAGTGGCACCTCTCTCTTTTGTGTGGTGTGCTGTGCACAGGCCTCTATAAATAAACTCAATATTCTCCCTCCCTTCCTGGTTTTCCTGTGTCTCTGGCTCTTCGTACGGGGTTTTCATTCCAGAATCGATGCATATCTATGTTTCCATCCAGCTGGTCTGATTGCCAATTCTATATTGCACAGTGAAGGGGTTATTGGGGGTCAGATTGTTGGATAGAAGCAGATAAGAACTGTGCCATGCCTGTTTTAATTCAGTCTTACATGTAGACATCTGAGCAGCAGGCCAGCAGGCTCGTCTGAGTTATTACTGGTGATGGATGTGTGTTATCTCAAGCATCCCTCTGATGCATCAGGAAGCGCTGACCTGTCTTTGTCAGACCTGGCTGGCCACAGGATTTATAGGCTTCATCTGGTTATGGTCTGCTGATGAAGGTGTGTGTGTGTGTGTGTGTGTGTGTGTGTGTGTGTGTGTGTGTGTGTGTGTGTGTGTGTCCATCAAAGTAAGCATTTGATCAGTCCAGTGTCTGGCTTCCCTCTAATTCAAGTCCATCTTGGTCATGTAATAAAAATCCCATCTGACAACAGCAGAAATCATTCGAGAGACCCTGCCCACCTGTGACAGTGCTGCGAATTAATTTTTCTATTGTCATAAAGTTTCATTTGAAGAAGATGTTTGCCATTCACAAACACAATTACGAAGCCGCGTGTCATGTCTGGTCTGAAATCATTTGCATGAAAGAAAAAACTCATTTAAGGGAGCATTCCATCACGTTAGCACGTGTTTCAGCTCCACTGGCTCTGCCTGGTTGATCATTCAAAGAGATGATTGAAGGATGTATTCGTGTGTAAACTTGTTAAATAGCATCCATCAATTACTGTTTCCCCTCAGTGACTTAATGTGTGGATGATGATGATGAGGGAAGGGAAGGGAAAAGAAGAGAGGCAGTGGGGGGATGGGGAGGGGGCAGAAAAAGAGAGGAGAAGGGCAAAAAAGGGCGAAACCAGCTTTGATTAAAGAATGCTGAATGCTAAGCCGATTCCATTCGATTCACATGAGTGACTTTGGCCTGGTGGTACTAGAAGACATTATTGTGTGTGTGTGTGTGTGTGTGTGTGTGTGTGTGTGTGTGTGTGTGAGAGAGAGAGAGAGAGCGAGAGAGAGAGAGATCTCATACATGTAGTGCATGTATGAGGTGTACAAATGCATTTACAGAGCGCGTTTAGCATGTGTTGCTACAGTACATGCAACACCAGCATGGTGCATTGAAGGGTTCTCCCAGGCTGCAATTAGGTCAGACTTTGTCTTCTCTGTGAAAGGTTATTATTTCTTCATTCAAATATAATTAGTTTTGCCCTCCCACATCATGTCATTATCAACACGTGCTCGTAAGAATCCCTCTGGCCTCATCTGTGAATGTGACTTTCTCTAACGTTTAAATTGAAACTAGAGGAGGACAGACACAGATTCACAGTGTGTGTGTGTGTGTGTGTGTGTGTGTGTGTGTGTGTATATATGTGTATGTGTGTGTGTGTGTGTGTGTATGTATGTGTGTGTATATATATATATATATATATATATATATATATATATATATATATATATATATATATATATATATATATATATATATATATATATATATATATATATATATATATATATATATATATATATATATATATATATATATATATATATATACATACAGACAGGATGCATGGTCATTTCCACCATGCACGGCAGGTTTTTGTGAAGCGATGAGTCCGTCTACGGGGACTCTATTGTCTAAACTTGTGTGCTGCATTGAACTGAACTCGTTCCCCCAGATGCAGTAGCAGGTTTTCACTCTATTGCAGCACTCTTTCTCTCTCTCTCTCGCTGTCTGCTGAATTACAGCTAGCATCAGCAACTAAGTCAGAGAGCTATTGACACACACATACACTCCCTCTCTCTCTCTCTCTGACTGCCGCTAGAGATGGAAACGGTCTCCATAGCAACATTCCCCTCTCCTGTTCAGAGCTCCACCAGCAGCAGGTCCACAGAGGGCGTGGGGGGTACAAAACAACAAGCGCTCTCTCTCTTTCTCTCTCTGTCTAATATTATTGTCACTGTTTAACAGCAGGCTAGCCTCTGCTGCGGTTTGCGTGTGTGGGTGTGTGTGTGCGTGTGAAACAGCCTTTATGATATGACAATTTATCCCTGGGCTGTATAATAATTACAGTCACCATTAGCCTTTCCTAAATCCAGGCAGTTGTATGTCTTTGAGGAGAGGAAAACCTACCTTAAGGGCAGGTATCTGATATTTACTTTCTGGTGAACCTGTAGCTATGCAGAGATGCCTCAAAATGTAAAATACAGGCAACTGATAACTGATGTTGCTAAAACACATTAAAGCTTTTTGAATGTGTTTTGTGATGAGCAAGAGTGCGGCGGCAGAGTCCTCTAATAAGCAGAAGTGCAATTAAATGACACAGATTGGCTCACTTCAATCAGACAAGAGTCTCAATTATCATGCAGTGACTCATCCAGTGGTTTCTCCTAACCTATATTTCCTCCAAACTGGGCTGTCTGCACCGAGGAGTCCTCTGTGGGACTGTCATGAGGTTCCCCTCCCTTTTCTCCTGAAGTGTTTTCTAGAAGATCCCATTGAAAAGTGTTTCCTTTTTTCTGTCAGATACTTGACAGGTTTGTTCACACTGACATTTTCTCCCCCTGTCTGCTCTGCTTCCTGTGTTGCAGCTGACATTATCTCAACGGTGGAGTTTAACTCATCGGGGGAGCTGTTGGCCACTGGGGATAAAGGAGGCAGAGTGGTTGTCTTCCAAAGGGAGCAGGAGGTAGGAAATGCCAACAATGCAGTGATAATTATGCTGTCCTTCAGCTGAAAAGGATTTGACAGCCTTAAAGCATTAACGTTGGATTGTTTGTTTTAAGATAACTAGCAAGCAAGAGGATGTATTTGAAAAGGACAGCTGTAAATATGCTAAAAAACAAAAAGCTTTTGTTGGACCAACATTATGAAGACATGTAACAATGTAACACAAAAGTACTGTTGAAAGCCCCAATTCGAAAATCTAGTCTGTTCTGTTACTCAACATATAATATTCCAGAATCTGTGTAAATATATCATAGACTGTAAAAAAAAAAAAAAAAAAGAAAAAAAAAAAGATGGATGTGGCCACCATGACATCGCTCATTAATTTTTCCTGTGGTGCATTTTGACACCTTAAGTTTAGCACCAACTGAGTGATAATATTTGAACAAGAGTTCAAGAATGCTAGGTTATCGGCTAACTAGTCTGTTAGCTAATTAATCTATCTTAGTGATAATATGGTAGGATTAACTACTATACCAAAAGCACTGATACCAAAGTCCAGTTCAGTTTATCAAGTTAGCTGAGGTTGGACGATAGATGGTGTAAAAAAAAAAAAAAAAAAAAAAAAAAAAAAGTATTAAAATTAACATTTTCATATTACTAAAAAAGTATAGCTTCCAGGTCGGGAAATGAAGTCTTCGCAGAAGTTCCTTAAACCTATCCTGTATACTGTCTGAGGGCCACCAAATGCCAATGGCTGTGGTTGCATAAAAGACTTCTGATCCTATATTTTCCCATTTTCCTACATATGGGAAATGCTAAACACTTACCTGCTGCATTTATGGTTCATACGGAATAAAAAATTAAGTCTTTTTTGTAAATTATTTTATCTGTGGTATTACCCGTTAGCTCATTGGCTAACAACTGTGGTTGTGTCAGTCACAAGTTGTTAGCCAGTGAGTGACCTGCCCCTCCTGGTCATATCTCATTTTTCCAAACAAGATGGTGACCTCCCAAAACCCTCATCTCGCAGCCTCAGAACGGGATATCATTTCCATGTAACTTTTACTTTTCATCCGTGGAGGTAGGGGCTTGATGTAATTGTGTCAAACCAGAATTAGGAGAGGAGATCCCCAAATGCAAAGCTTGACTAAAGTGTTTTATTACATTTTGTCATTGTTCTACTATATGTTTTATTCTATTGTTAAGTGTCCTTGGGTGTCTTGAAAGGTGCTTTTAAATAAAATGTATTATTATTATTATTAGTAAGCTTCCTAAGGGGGAATTTAAGATAAATTAAAGATAAATTACATCTTTTCCAAAATGCTAGGTCTAATATTGAATCATTTACACCTGTTTTTTAATCACGGGAATCTATTGAAACTTTCACCAAAAAACACTGACGTCTACCTGTGCTTCACTTTCTTTTTTTTTCTTCCTCTGCAGAGTAAGAGTCAGCCCCAGCGTCGTGGGGAGTACAATGTTTACAGCACATTCCAGAGCCATGAGCCAGAGTTTGACTACCTGAAGAGTTTGGAGATTGAGGAGAAGATCAACAAGATCAAATGGCTTCCTCAGCAGAATGCAGCATATTTTCTGCTTTCCACCAACGGTCAGTATACCTAAGGTGCTGTAAGAGCAGCACAAATATCAGAATGGTCAAAAGAACCAATAATCTCTCACTGGAGTATGTTTACATGTGAGCTAGTGTTATTAGTCAGGAAAAAGTATCAGGTACTGTGCAAAATGATTCATTTGTCACTTTGCAGAATGCTCAGATTTGCAGTTGATGTGAAAGGAGGTGTGATGAATATCACTTGACCGTGTCTTTTTGACTTTTTGGGAGAACGCAGTGTTGCTTGTTTTGCTTGGGTGAGCAAGTGTCACCTGCGGAAGAGTTTCAGATTAAGGGCTTCATGCGTGGCTGTCACAGCAGGGCCACATATTAAGGCATGTGCCACCACACACGCCGTACATGTACGAGAGCCACAGCAGACAAGCACACACATCAGCTGAGAGACGTCTTGCAGATTGTGGGCTTCACGCATGGCTGCTACAGACGTGCTTGCGGTGGCTGGAGCAGATGGTGGAGAGTCCTGTGGCGATGGCCTCGCTGCTCTGACACCGGCATTCGCAGCGGAAATTAAAAGAGGGGAGAGGAAAAAAAAGCAGACAACCTGACTGCTGCTGCCATCCACTTCAGTAGACCGAGAAGATGAGATGTAACCGATGTTTATATGATGCAAAAATTGAAAAGCAACCCAGATGGCTTTTCCAGGGCATGGGAGGGGAGGGGCGGGGGTACAAACAGCAGCAGGGAAATGAAGTCAACTTGTAGATTGATATCGGTGACATCAGAATCTACGCAGGAGTCGCCATTCATCATCCTCGCTGGCTTCTGCCCAGCTACTTGCCAGATTGTATCCCCAGCCCCCCGCATCCATCTTGTATCTGAGATTCACTCTGCTGAGCCGTGAACTAACTGTATTTTGTGTATGTCTGTGCGCCTGTGTGATGTATCCACCTCAGACAAGACAGTGAAGCTGTGGAAGATCAGTGAGAGGGACAAGCGCCCTGAAGGCTACAACCTGAAGGATGAGGACGGACGGATCCGAGACCCATCCACCATCACCACTCTACGGGTATGTGAAACTGTCGAGTGTCACAACAACCATGATGTCACATACACTGTGGTGAAAATAGGCTGCGACTAGATCACACTCACTTTATTAGACAGTGCACAACATTTGAATGGAATGAAAACATTGCATCGATGGCACTACTTTGAATTAGTCCACAATGAAATGGACTGCAATTTATGGACGTGAAAATTAGAGTCAGTGATTGCAGAAATTTTATTTTCTGTCACTAAAAACCACAGACTTTCTATTTGAGGGGAGGCTGGATGACCGAACGAGACTGCGATAAATCTGATAAATCTCAAATGAATACAAAAATGAAATATTTGAAGCCATGCATCAGTGGTCCGGGTAGCTTAAGACTGGAAAAAAATACTATAGAAAAAAGTAAAACATGACAACTTACTGCCACTATATCCATAACTAATAAAAATGAATAATATTTGTGCTCTGTGGAAGCTGAGATAGGCTCCAGCGCCCCCATGACCCAGATAACAGATAGTTCTCCATCCATCTACCCTCTATTTATTTATGCATGGATATCAGAAATATTTAAGAATATTTGTGGTGCTCAGTTTAAAAATGAAATTAAAAGCATCACCTAGCAGTAGCATCTTTCATTTGACCTTTTGGTAGATTCCTGTTTTACAGACCCCACAACTGCTGCTTGTAACCCAGACTCACGTATTTTGAATGAACCAGCGTTTCTGGAAAGACCTGCACATGGAATCCAAGCAAGAAGAGTTCAGATAAGCTGATTAAGTCAAAATTTAGCATTCAGCCTTTTATGCTATGATAGCCTTTAATCCAGCATAAACTTCTTAGTGACACATGCTGCACGCCTGTGTGTGTCACAGTTGTTTTTTCATTTGTGATCAGTTTCAGTCCCGATAAATGAGAGTCTGACACCAACAAAGCAACCTGCTATCTTTGGACTCTTTTGAACGTAGTCTGGCAGAAGAAATTGAGAATGAGCGATCAATATGTGCGCTGAGATGAACACCGTGAAGGGATCATCCTCTCGCTCTCTCTCGTTTTTATCACTCCGCTACCTATTTAATTTTCACACAAAAGAGGGCACACACAGACACACAGGACTGTGTCTGTGTGTGTCTGCCATTGCAGATTAGTGCTGTGTTCAGCGTGTCTGTCCCTCTTTGTCTGGCTGGCCAGGGGATCATAGCAACCTGGAGGACAGGCCGGGACTGTGGCAATCCTGTTTAGAGGCTGTGAAATCTCAGCAGGGGGAGAAAGCAGAGGAGGAGAGGGAGGAATTCACTAATATTCATCCTAAAATTCATACAATGCTTTAAAGTTTATCATTCAACATCTCATAACGACATATATAAAACATTATAACCTACTGATTTACTTTGAAGTATTATTTTTAAAGCAGAAATGTATAAATATATTATGTTACAAAGACAAACTATCAGATCACAGTGAATCTGCAAGGGGCAAGCTGAACGGCACAACTGTCAGTGTTCGGGGGTTATGGGTTAATATGTTCTGTGTCTCTCTGGACAGCCAGTGAAAGACATGGAAATAAAGTGACATCCATGGAGATACAGGAGCCTGCTGGGCTGCCATGTCTCTGTCAGTGCCAGCAACGGACGAGAGAAAAAGGGAAGAAGCAACCGATTTGTTCTCCTCGCTCCCTCCCCTCTCTTCTCTTTGTCTGGGTTTTATCTGGCCAACGGGGGGCTGCATGCAGACTGGTACTGGGCTTCTTTGAAGCCCGAGCAGCAATGTGCAACTGTGGGTTCTTGTGTGTCTGTGTGTGTGTGTGTCTGTGCAAGCTTGTCTTAATTCTGCAGAGTTCAGTTATCATTCCTCAGCAGGGCCTGGCGATGCCCTCGGGCCATGTCTTTTTTTCCACCTCCTTCGATTTCTCTCCATTTTCTCTTTCTCCATGACACACACACACACAAACAAGAAAGCAGGAGTGACTTGGAGAAAGAGAAGGAGGCGTGATCGCTGGGTAGCTGTGTAGCAGAGAGATATTTGCGGTCTGATTGAACCAACTCATCAAGCAGCCCTTGAGCTTCTGTGTCATTAAGATTTGCGGAGTAAATGTCAAATAAATCCCCGGAGTCATCCGATTGTGCCTCACACACAGACACACACCCACACACAAAACTGCCCAAATGGTCCTTACTAAAATATCTGGACAATCACACACACCGACACAAGCAAAGACATAGATACACTCACAGAAGGCCAGCCTAGTAATTACTACCCTCAAAAACCTCAAGCTGATTTTTCTATTCTTGCATATTTTTCTGCATTACTTTACATTTTCCCTTATATGTTCGCTCCAGGTGCCGGTGCTTCAGCCTATGGATTTGATGGTCGAGGCTACAGCCAGGCGGGTGTTCAGCAACGCCCATACCTACCACATCAACTCCATCTCTGTCAACTCCGACCTTCAGACCTTCATCTCCACCGATGACCTTCGGATAAACCTGTGGAACCTGGAGATCACCGACCGCAGCTTCAGTATCCTCTTGTTCTGTTTTTTTTTTTTTTTTCTATGATTATCATTTTCATTTTTAAAAAAGACAAAAAAAAGAAGAAGAAAAAAACACTCAAAGTCACACTTAATTCTTTTTAATTAATAATGATAGGGTGATAAATAGATTTGAGGTTCTAAAAAATCATTATTATTAACAGTTTGTACATAATATATGTATTTTTTTCCAGGGCTGCATTTCAGTAGTGGCACGATTTTTCATTTTACTCTGTGGGTTACATGTCCACTGTAGTTTTCTGTTCCTTAGCGGTTCTCTCTCAGACATTGTGGACATCAAACCAGCCAACATGGAGGAGCTGACGGAAGTAATCACCTCTGCAGAGTTCCACCCGCAGGAGTGTAACACCTTTGCCTACAGTAGCAGCAAAGGTTCAATACGCCTCTGTGACATGAGACAGGCCGCACTCTGTGACAAGCACTGCAAATGTGAGTACCAGAGCATCATGGGAGCAGATTTAATAAGTGTCTTGGTGTTCAGGTAGACCTACCAGAAACGTGGCTGTTTTTATCTAGCCACAATTCTTTAAAGGTTCACTGAAATACTGAACACCTTTATTCTATTGTATTAATTCATTCCTTTAAGGCAGACAAAATTTAGATACTGGAGAACTGCAAAATTCACGGGACACAAAACGGCAAAAATCGACCATTTCCATTGATGCCTTTATTGCCATTGAGGTGATGGTAGTCAACAAGGGAAATATAGCCCGATTCCAATATTCCACACCTTGGCTGTAAATTCACACTCAGCTCCACCTTTTTTTTTTTCAGCTGTGACATGTGGGCTTCCCCTGCTCAATATGCCACGATTGATAACACACGAATAAATCTTGTAGCGCGTCTCAAACAATGAATGGCCTTCTCCGAAGCTTGACATCACATGGATACACTTTGGCTGAATGAATAATGAATACATTGACATTTTCGCTGGGAAATCAATGGCTTAAGAGCAATCGCATTAGTCCCTCATGGACACACCCTGTTGTTCAATAATGTCACTCATTTCCTCAGACGTATTGATGGATCCACTGGACTCAGCACCAACACGGTCTGTTGAATTTCACATGAGCATCACATGAGAGCTGGAAAAAAAATGTTTACATTTGGAGGCATTGGGCAGTTGAAGTTGTCGGCGTCATACTCTGATTGTTTGGCATGTGTGTGCCATTCCTAGACAGGTGCTTGCAGCAAACACACACACACACAAACAAACAGGCAAAGCAGGCAGGTGCTCTTGTTAGCCTCAGGAGAGGTCTGTTAATACCGACCTACTGTCTCACTGCATTAACGTTTACGGCTCAGAGCGATATAAAGCCTTCTCTCCTGCACTCACACACCCCTCCTTCTTTTTGTGACACACACACAACATAAACTCACAATCATAGTGTATCTCCTTCTATATATATATAAATCTTGGAGGACGCTGCTATCAGTCAGTTTTACAGGAAGGATGAATGGCCGCCGAGGATTGCCAGTGAGCTGAGCCCCAGGACAGATAGAGAGAGGGACCAAACAGCCCCCCTGCCGACTCCCCGGGGACCCTATTATCCACCCGTGGATCTGGATGGGAGGGAGGGCAGGGGCACACACAACACATGCATATATACATGCACACATTACACTTGCTCTTATTCGCACGCATTCGCTGGCGCGCGCACATACAAATCCAGCAGGGCTCATATGGACCCAGCACTTTGACATTGATTTGTTTTTCTTATCCCTTCCTCATCCCCCCATTTTTTTCATCTCTCACGCTGCATCCCTAGTTAGACTCCCCACTGACACATCACAGAGCTATTCTCCAGGCCTCAGCTGAGGAGTGGGATTGAGTGGAAGTAGGGGGAGAATGGTGGGGGATTTTTTTTTTCTAAAGAGAGAGAGAGAGAGAGGGGAGAAAGGGTGGGAGGAAAAGAGAAGGAGGAGGAGGAGGAGGAACAATAACTTGACAGCTAACGATGGAATGCCTGGCTGTTATCCCCAGCGTGCTGGCCTACACACAGAACAGCAGCTGCCAAAATCAATATGAATCATAACCAATATTTACCCACCATGCTGACCCACAACTATCTCCCTAAACACACATGTAATTCTGTGAGGAGATGCAGCTGCTGCAGAAAACTCAGCATCCAGGCATTGTCGTGGCTGTCATTATTTTCTAATGGCAGCCTCCACTGCCCAAACCGAATCTTCCTCCTTGAAGCGATTTAAAGTCTTTAAAGCTGTGTAAAATCCTCTGTTGAAAGATAACGGCTTTTTACATTTTCTTTTACATGTAGACTTTGAGGAGCCAGAGGATCCATCCACTCGCTCCTTCTTCTCTGAAATCATCTCATCCATCTCTGACGTGAAGTTCAGCCACAGTGGACGCTACCTGATGACAAGAGACTACCTCACTGTAAAGGTGTGGGACCTTCAAATGGAGAACAAGCCGCTCGAGACGTACCAGGTACGCTTTTCATTGTGCTCTCATGTGCCTGTTGGATAGCTTGAGGGCTCCAAAGGAAATGCTCCGCTGCTGAAGTTAGTAAATAACCGCTGTGCCCAGATCAAATCAAAACTTATTGATTTCAGGCTTATCACTCAATATAATCCTGTTTCACTGTCACCCTGCCAATCTGTAACCGTGTCATGTGTAGCAATTACCCCAGGAGGGCTTATTGAGCTGAGTGTCCGTAAGAAGACGGATAGTATAGGCGCTGATGGAACCCGGAGGGCAGAACCTCCCACTGTGTGGTCACGGCAGTCACGTCCACGCTGTCTGATCAGGGGAAGCCATCTTAGGGCAGATCATGATTGATAAGGCCATCAGCTGGGCTCAAGGGATTCTCTGACCAGTTCCACCTCAGACTCCACCTGCTACCTAGCATCTTAGCACAGGTCACCAGGTCTTGAGGGATTACTGAAAGCAGAGCATATGGTGGTGCAGCTTATGGTTTCGGTGTGTTTGCCCACCGAAAGGCAATGCGAAGAACTCGGAGGCCTATAAAGACTCATGTTTTTGGTTTTGTTCTTCAGGTTCACGACTATTTACGGGGTAAGCTGTGTTCTCTGTACGAAAACGACTGCATCTTTGACAAGTTTGAGTGCGTCTGGAATGGATCAGACAGGTGAGACTTCTTTTCAGCGCCGCCATCGACCAGATCTACCAACCGCTCGGTCCATCCAGCCACCCCTCTCGATAACACCCCCTCTCTTCTTTTTTCCCTCCTCAGCGTCATAATGACCGGCTCTTACAACAATTTTTTCCGAATGTTCGACCGGAATACCAAACGCGATGTCACACTGGAAGCATCCAGAGAGAACAGCAAACCCAGAGCTATTCTGAAGCCTCGCAAGGTACCATCACAAACACAAGTTATCCTCCTCGCCTCTGTCAGTGAGCCCCAGGGCAGTTGTGGCTACAATGTAGCTTGCCATCACCAGTGTGTGAATGTGTGTGTGAATGGGTGAATGACTTAATGTAGTGTAAAGCGCTTTGGGGTCCTTAGGGACTAAGTAAAGCGCTATACAAATGCAGGCCATTTACCATTTACCATTTTTAAATTAAAAGACATCTGGTTTTAGTCTTATAATGCCTCACCGCAAGTGAGTTTCTAATGGAGAAATGCTAATTATTCACTGGTTCTCCAAAATTGTGATTCTTGCTGGATTGTGTGGATCTGTGACAGTTGATATCTTTTGATTTGTCAAGCAAAAGTATTCAATTTGTTAATTTGGGAACCTGTGATTGACATTATTTTCACTATTTTCTGACATGTTTTCACCAAAGTATCGGTGGCAATCATTGACAGACTCATTGATAATGTAATTAGTTCAGGGTTTAAACGATGATTGTCATAATCGATTAATTTGTCAATTATTTCCTAAGCCAAATGATTTATTGAATATCTATAAAAAGCTGGTCAATAGTGAAATTTCCTGCTGTAATTTTCACTGATTGAAAGTGGCACCTCCAGTCTTTGAGTTCATCTATGATATTCATTTATGACAAAAAAAAAAAAAAGGATTAAGTAAATACCAGCAGTTTTTGTGACCAGTTGGTTTTGAGATTTTAAAGTAGAGGTGGCACTAAAAACAATTCACTTCCCCTCCTTATATTCTGTAAGTTTGATAAAAATGTCCTCACTAATAATCTGCTGTACAAGTCCAGAA
Organism: Pelmatolapia mariae; assembly: GCF_036321145.2. NCBI lineage: Eukaryota > Metazoa > Chordata > Actinopteri > Cichliformes > Cichlidae > Pelmatolapia > Pelmatolapia mariae. Next base: position 3,837,600 of record NC_086228.1, on the reverse strand, counting down.
ATTCAATATCAAAACAGACCTGACTTAACAGTGAGTTCATGAGTGAATACAACACACAAATTAACAAAAGAAATGTGTTTAGTATATGTACACAGTGCAGTCTTATGTTTCAAACTGCAGTAATCCGGTCTTTAAGTGATGACGTGATGAATACTGCTTCCGGGCCCAAAGTAGTCTGCATTTAATAAGGCTGTCATGTGTTTTAACATGTTTTAATGCTTTGTATCGTGTTCTATTTAATCTCAACAAGCCCCTAAAAACAGTCAGTGATCACTGTCGGCTTCTCTCGGTTGTTATTACCGCTAATCACTTTAAAGCTCAGTTTTTAAACCCTTACGATGTAACTACAGCCCAGCCCATGCAGCAGTATATTAGTGACTAACCTCGTATTGTGGATGGATTATCTCAGTGGTTCTCCTGACTGACGTTTGGTCAGTTTACAGTAATGTCTTCTGCCATTCAATTGCATTTGCCCCTAACCACTGGGAACCCTTACGTTAACTTTTATCATGTGGAAAAAAGTCCTCCGTTCGTTAGCGTTCGCCCTCTAGCTTTACTGTTTATGTTACGCTAACGTAGCTTTGTCACGCTAGCGATCACGTAGCACATCATTATATACCAGCTAGCCCAACTTCAGTAACCCTACAAATGTCGCTGCTGTTTAGTTTTCTGTCTTCATTTATGTTGGAAGTGATAGCAGAGCTGTACGTTTTAATTTGTTTCACAAATCGTTCAGTCAGAACATGGCATATTATATTTAGATGGAAGCTAGCAAGCTAACTCCCTGCTAACTTCTAACTCCGTTAAATATCATAAATTCTGTTTTCATGGATGCCTGGATGTTAAACTTAATTGTTACACCTGGTAAAGCAGCCACACTTATCATTTTATTACAGATGAGAGAATTTAGACAGTTTTTAAACTCTCAGTAATGCTGCAGTGATCATTTGACTTAGGGACTTGCAGCGGAGTTTGGGCCCAGACATGGCTAATGACGTCAGACTTAAAGACCGGATACATGTTTTCAATGGAGAGAAGAATCTTTTGTACACACAAAGCTTTAAAGAACAGCTTTAGGTTTAGGTTTAGGTTTTGAAGCACTTTAGGTTTTGCTTGCTCTCATCAAGGTTCTGTTTTCTGCCCATGAAAGACTTTAGATGACTTTAGATTTATGTTCTTCCATGTGTAAATATGGGGCTAGCTAATTTGCTAACTCAATCTTATATCAACTTTGTAAAGTGACCAAGCCTGAAACAAATGTTGGTAATAGCCCTTTTTAAGTCCTATTTTTAGCATTTTGGCTATCACCATTAGAGGTTTTTGAACCAAACTGACCATATCTGGAAGGGTGCAAAGCTATCAGCTATCAGCTAACACTAGCTTGGCTCGTTATCAAGATGCATCCATTTATATCTCGCAGACACAGATACCTAATAAATACAGCCAGAATTTAACTCACCGAAACTGGAGCACGGGCCTCTTAACGCTTAGCACCAACATGGTTTAGAGGTCCAGCTCAGTGACGCAATTGATGCCTAGCAGGCAGCTACAAGCCTAGTCAGCACCCCACCCACCCCCGTCATCTTTCAAATGACTGACATCAGTGAAACGTGCGAGCTGCCACACTCCCACTTCTTAATGCCTCTTCATTTTTGTTGTTGTCCTCCAGGTGTGTGTAGGTGGGAAGCGGCGTAAGGATGAGATCAGCGTCGACAGCCTTGACTTCAGCAAGAAGATCCTTCACACGACGTGGCACCCACATGAAAACATCATTGCTGTAGCAGCCACCAACAACCTATACATCTTTCAGGACAAGGTCAACTAAAGGGCAGCCTGCCCCCTGCTGACCCTGCACCTGTAAGGGGCTGCTGTCTTGAATTCCCCGACTCTGCTGATGACGAGCAGGGTAAAAGTATCCAGTGACTAAAGTGGGGGAAGTGGACACCACACGTTTTAGGAAGCAACAACTTGATTCCTTGAAATCAAGAATGAACTTCTTCAATTTGACTTCTAATTTAATTTATTTAGCCATGCGGACACCCGAAGAATTGTTTCCCATGCGTTTATGCAACAAGAGGATTGCTACCATCACATTATGACGTAGCAGCACTCTGGACCCTAAGGACAGAGGCAGATGTGGGCACACTGAACAGAAAATAGAGCACACGGACAGAAACCAGGCCTACGTGATGGTGGCTCACTGTCATGTAGCAACAGTGCCCCCTGTCTTTTGGTCTGCTCATGCTGCAATCATGTGATCAACCCTGCAGCCTCTACGTGAGGCAAAATTCCTGAACAGCGCAATGTGCTGCAGAAGAGGAAAAGACTGTTAATCTCTGACCCGCAGAAACTGAATTCTCGCTGCCTGTGACACAACACAGTCAGTCTTTCTAGTACCAATCTCGTGTCTCCTTGTGAGACTGCTGTAGTCTGTAATGTGAATGAAGCCCTTCCAGGCTGTGTCATTGGGTTTTATTTAACGCTTTTGTTTTTGTTGAGTCCTTCTCTCGGTCAATGAGTCTGTTTAGAAGCTGTGGTGCCTTCTTTTGGTATGTGGGGGTTCGATGTAGTGGAGGGGAGGGAAGGGTCGGGTGGGGAGGAGGGGTAATGACTACAAGGAGGGAGTGTGTGAATGTTTCAAATGAAATGTTAACTTAGGATTTTTTTTGTTCTTTTTCTTTCTTTCTTTCTCTCTAAAGAAACAAACACACACAAAAAAAGCTCCACACAGGTCCCAAGTAGAAAAAGTGCTTGAATCAATGTAGTCACAATTATACATTAGAGCACTGGTTTCATGCTTGTGAGCTCAGGGGAGAATGCTGTGATATGTACAAAGTAATTGTTGCTCTCACCTTGCAAGTCAGTCTGATGTTGTCAGTTTGCAAGAGACACAAACAAAGTCACATTCATTTCTAAATTTCTTGCCACATTTTCTCTTTATTTGGATAGTACTAAAAATGATCTGTAGATGGTAGATTGGTCGACTCATCGTGCTGACATATTGAATTTAAAACTTGAAATTTTCTTGACCTAACAATGCTAGCATAGCTTTTTTTTCTTTGCATGCGTTGGATCTGATTCTGATGAAACTGACAGCCTGCGTATAGCTATAGATATTTGAACATCTGCAGATCATCTGGGGCACTATTCAGTTTTTTTAATATATATATTAGATTGCTGCAATGCCTTTCCATGTTTCTCATCAGGCTGAAAATGGGTAACATGGAACAGTAGCAGATTGTCTTTCAGCACTCGGCTCTTACCGGCCAACTCCCGTAAAGCAAAGCAGTCAAAGGTCTAAGTGAACTCTGTGAAATCAGGGAATAATTAAGTGTGATTCCTTTAAACAGTAATGTCTTCTAAACAACCTCCTTTGTGACACTCTAATTGAAAAAAAAAAAAAAAAAGACTTTTATAGCTCAGAATGTATTGAAATGCAATGAAATACCATGCAGTCTTTATGCTTACTGGACTTTCTTTTGAATAAAAAAAAGAATAAAGATGTGCAAGTTCAAATCATGCACTGGTGGACTTTCTCTGTTAACACCTGCTGAATCAATTATCAAACCTTAAGTAAGATGTTTTATGGGCTAAGACCATTTCTGCTCGTGGTGTTAGGGCGCCCTCATGTGGACAAAAATTAAGACAAATAAAGGCAGTCCAGCTGATGAAATGGGATTTTCCTTAAGCAAAGTTACAGCTAGGTCCATAAGTACTTGTAGTTTTGTGCCTGTATACCACTATGTTGGATTTTAAATCAATCAATATGCAATTTCCAGCTTTAATTCACTACACATGAATTTCGGGACCACACCTCGTACTACTTATTCCCTCCTACATTTTAGGCTGTTTGTTGTCATTTCATCAGTATTTGCTATGACCATCTTTATTTTTCACCACAGTCTGAACACCCTGAGGCAAGCTTTCTGTAATTTCTTTAAGTGGTATAGACATTCAAAGCTCTTCTTTGGATGTTGGCTGTCTTTTGTTCTGCTCTCTGTCAAGAGGAACCCAAAAGCCAAAAGCATTTCTCAGGTCCTGTGTCAGGCTGAAACTTCCCTACTTCTTATGAACATAGCTTTCAGAGACTGTTCATTTGCTATATATATATATATATATATATATATATATATATATATATATATATATATATATATATTATGTTATATTATATTTTAGGCCTGACACTTCTTTTGTCCTCAACTTGCCTATGAACTTTTCCAGCTAATAGATTCACCTTGTTGTTGCAAAAATATAATTTTATGCCTCTCAAACTTATCTTTGGTATGATTGTATATCAAACTCTAACAAATTATAGACTATAGGCACTCATTGATTCAAAGGAATTTCACCCAAGTATTAAAAAGTGTTAAATTTAAAATGATGTTAGTCTGTGAAGTTCCATTTGAGTCGCTGAAAATGAGGGGCTGTATTTCTTAAACAATTAATGCCATGAGTGTTTAACTTCAAATTCACTGTGGTGGTTTACAAAGACAAAATTCTAAAAACTCTTCATCTTAATCACTGAGCACATTTACAAGATACTTCATCTGATTGGTTCTGGTTGGTTTATTCATATTAATATCTATTATAATTTATATATGATGACATTTTGAAAAAACAAAACAAAAGAAACATTTTAAATGAAGCTTGTGATGATGTCCCAACCACCTCATTGAAAAATCACATACTCTGTCAGGATGTCTAGTGAATGCAGGTCACAGTTTATGGTAGTGCTTTGGCTTTTGTCCCTAAAGCAAAATTCTATCATCAACAGGTAGGCACTGTTACCTTTAACTCTTATTTAAGGAATCTGATTACTGTTAAGACCATAACTTTAATGAATCACTTGCACCAATCCAGTATATTCATCTGTGCTGAGATTTTCCTAATTGGCCCCATGTGGGTGTAGTCTACACACATTTTGCCAGCTGGGGACAGCAGCTGTCAATCAAACAGCATCTTTATAACTTGCTCGAGATGCTGCATCATCGCATCTCGGGATAAACCAGAGGACTGTCAGGTGCTCTGTACACTGCGAATTTATTGCTTCTCTGGTGTTTAAATTTGAACAGGTGTAAATTCCAAGATATATTATTACATTGTTTTTGGACATTTTTCCCCTACATTTCCTGCCTGCCTTCGATTATTTTTTAAAATCCACTTATTATTTTCTTGTGACCAGATCGGCATCTTCTGGAAACAATGGATAAGCTTAGTGGGACCAATGGCACTGTGGTGAACAGCTCTGTAGACATGTGGTCATTCAGTGAACACGATTCCTTCCAGCACCTGGATCCGACTGAGCTCAGGGTCCTGGTGCCAGCTATTCTGGGAGTCATTTGTGTTCTGGGCGCGGCTTGCAATCTCACTGCAATGGTCATCCTGTTCTCTAATGCGCACAAAGGCAAACTGTCTCTCATCAACTCCCTCATTTTCAACCTGATGTTTGCGGATGGGCTGGTGCTGATGTTTACAGTGCCTTTCAGGGCTGCCTCATACTCCAAGACAAGCTGGAATCTAGGCTGGGTGGTGTGCAAGACAGCCGACTGGTTTCTCCAATCCTGCATGGTTGTGAAGAGCTTCACTGTGGCTATCATGGCCAAAGCCTGCTACCGCTACGTGTCAAATCCAAACAAGCAGGTGAGCATACACCTGGGCTCCATCCTGGTGGTGCTCTTCTTCATATGGCTGTCTGGCTGCACTGTCACCATCCCTCACTGGCTGTTTGCTCGGCTGCAGAGAGAGATCCGTGGGCTGGTGTGCGTAATGACGGTTCCTCCTGAAGCCCAGGATTTCATGTCTGTGTATGTGAAAGCGTATCCTCTGGGGGTCTACTGTGCACCTCTGAGCATTGCCCTGATGTATTTCTGGAAGGCTTATGGCCAGTGCCAGCGCCGTTCCAGTAAGAGTCAGAATCTGCGTACACAGATCAGATCCAGGAAGCTCACTTTAATGCTTTTCAGCCTCACTATGGCCATGGCTGTCCTCTGGATTCCTCACTGGGTTGTGTGGCTTTGGGAGCGCCAGATTGCAGAAAAGGAAACTGAAGGAGCTCAGCCCCTTATCTCCTCTCCTCCCCTTCTCCTTATCCTTTCTGCTCAGCTGCTCACCTTCTCTCTGTCTTTGGTAAACCCTCTCATTGTCCTTTCTCTCTCTGAGGAGTTCAGAGAGGGTTACAGGGGGCTTTGGAGGCGCCTCACCCTGCGCAAGCAACCGCCACCTAAGCCTGGACCCCACAACCCCACCACTCTCCAGTCCCCTTGTCCTAGACCAGAGACCTCAGGTCAGCTGCGGGGGGAGAGAAGCCTTCAATCAGGCTGCAGCAAGGAAGCCACCAGGGAGGCTCAGCCTCAGCCGGAGCAAGTCGGACCAGAAGGAGGAGGGAGGGAAGCGGACACCGTGAGTCTTAAAGATGGGAGCGTCTTGCCTGATGTGGAGCAGTTCTGGCATGAGAGGGAAGGTGGATCACTCACACAGGAAAGCGACCCTGTTCCGTGGGAGAACCAGAACATAGAGGAAAAAAAATAGCTACCACCTTTTCAGCCGATCATCACCCGACCGAAGCTGAGAGGACTGCAGAGTGCTGAACTGTAAATAACTGTAATTCGTCAGGTGTGTTTATAATATTATTCAAAGGTAAGAAGTGCAATCAGTGTGAATGTGGACTACATCTATATCTGTGTAAATGACCGAATTCACAATAATGTGTTAGCATTACTATATTTAGAGTAAGGTGATTTTTGGTGGCTGTACATAGAAGCTTCTGGCAATAATGATTATGTAAATTACACAGTAGAACAGATCTGCATATCCTGTATGTCATGGTGTTTCTGTGGAATATTTGCCAGCTTATATTATTTGGACTTCATGCTGCTCTTTGAACATATAAAAAATAATTTTTGCAGCTGTGCAATAACTGCGTGTAAATACTCTCTGAATGTTATAAAGTAATGCTAAAGTAGACCAGGTTTTTGCACAAAAATGAAAAGATCTGTGGGGATTGTTTTGTGATCTAATAAAGACAAGTATTAAAATGTACCTCAAGTGTGGCTGTTTTTGTGGTGTCAAAAATATTCTTGTTATTGGTTTAATCAATGCCACTCTCACATATACAGTAGCATCCTAAAGGGATACATCAAACATGTCCCCAGCTGATCGGGTCATTAAATGTATTTTCATAAGGGCATTAATTAGATTTACTGAAGTTTTATAATTAGAGAGAAAGAGCTGTCGTCTGGACTCACATGCAGTTTTACTGGAATCTCACAAGGAATTCTCTCTTCACTGATTTAAACACACATAACAGGTATCACAGTAAAAGGGATAAACATCATGAGTGGAAACTCTGCTGATCTGTAATCAATTTGTCTGTCTGCTGCTGTGATTAACACTTCTGAATAATCTTCCTCCTCCTCCCTAATGAAAGACCTACATTCTTACTTTTTACATGTAGTTAAATCTCAGGGTTTTACATCCTAAAATGAGGGTAAAAGGTTAAAAAAAGAGAGAGCAGAGGAAAGTTTAGGTTCTAATCACCCTGTTTTCTCTTTCCCCTCCCTTATGACATTTTCCTCTCATTAATCATTTATATTGACCTTTTATTGCCAGAGGCAAAATACATCAATCAGAGCAACACTTAACTATATAACCCACCATCAGTCCCTGGGGTAGTGACCCGACCATAAACACTGAAGGCAACAAAAAGCTAGACCCTCATTAGTGGACTGAAGTTTTCACCTCTGCTGTTTCAGCGGTGAAATAATGCAATGTTACTGCAACACAAAAACAAACAGTAACTGAACATTAATCATAGTTGTTGTACTATCTTTAACAAAAGTACGCAGACGTTATTTACAGCCTTGGTTGTTGGCACCTCTGGCTGTAGCATTTAGTCTGGTAAATGAGCCAGTAAATCTGCAGTTGTGGGATTTTATCCAATTTCAACAGAAACCCCAGGAGCTGCTAATATCTGGCAGGCATCTCGCTTGCTCATTTGGCACAGTTACTGGCAGGTGAAGTGATTTCCAAAAAGCATGTGCACAACAATCAAACTCCAGGCTTGAACCCAAACCTTCAATTAAACTTCATAAGATTTCTTTTGTATTGTTCCAAGATTTGCATGCTACCATTAAATCATTTTATTTTCAGCCAAGAGGAGCCTGTGCACTTCCTCTACATGCTATAATGTAGACCGAATATACAAAATATAGTATAGCTGTATATTTAATGGTGTCATGCACACGTTTTTTTAGTGCGTGCATTATTGTGCCTGATCAGACTGCACCTGCCCAAAGTAACAACTCCCTCATGCTTCTGTGTGATTCCTCAAGACTACAGAGCTTACATACATCACTTGTCATATTGGAAATCATGCCCCCAGTCGGGTGTTTACTTCATAATAATAAAATAATCAATAAAAAAAATCTATGGAACAGATTAACTGATCTTTTTCTTCCATGAGAGAATGGAGACGCTTACTGCATGCAATTAAGAGACTGGCTGTAAACGCGTGCTGATGTGAAGTGACTGCCATTGTCATAGCACAAATTAGCCTCTCAGCGATAATAACCCACATGTCTGTTACACAATGGATAACCACAAAGAAACGGTTTGCGTTCACTCTGATATCAGTGTGCTGATCTACAGTCTTACACCGCATAAACCAAGAGGCAGCTCAACATTATGCTGCAGTGGGGGGAAACTGAGATTGCCTCCCAGTGTCTGCTCCTTTATTTCACAAACTGTAATATTTGATAAACTCAGGTGTTACTAATGACATTAATAAAGATTCTCTTCTAGGTATAGAGCCTTCATTAATTTGATTAGTAGCACTTGTGTTTGCCTGTAAGTGTATGCCATTTTTGGCATTAAATAGTTCAGCCTGAATTCAGCTTATTTACTTTTGAAAGAAAGTAAGCACTAAAAAAGCATTGGTGTGTCAGTGTTGAATAATAAATGTGAAATAGCTTGATAACAGAGTCAGGACAAAGAGGAATTTTCGGGCCGACTGGGCGAAAAGTGAATTTTTTGTGTGTTAAATGATCAACATGACAAGTGGCAAAACAACTTGGGTTTAATGAGGTCATTATACAAGGCAGGGGAGCTTCCAGCAGGAGAGATCCTCTCTTTACTGGCCTCCTGGCTGTGTCCCTCTCCCACTGTGAGGGGAGGCGGGGGTGTCACCCCCGCGTTTCATCCCACAGCCAATCATCATCTCTAATAAATGAACCTCCACAGGAAGTGACATGCTAGCGAACACTAATTATGCTCAGCAGGGGGAGGCTGGCTGCAATTAAGCCACATGCTAAAACCTTTGCCTACCAATGCCTGTGGAAGATCACCTGGCTCTTCAGTCCACAGAGAGTCAACTACTGTGTGTGTGTCTATATGTGTGTGCATGCGATAGGCTGTTTTTGTGTTGGAAATAGATTAGTTCGGGGGGCCTGGCCCTGGTATTTAACGGTCTTTTAATTAGAATAAATCAAAGTGCTTTCATCTCAGTGAATGATGCAGAGATCTAAAGGGCAGGTAGACACCTTTCAGCATTTCCAGCCCTACTAAGAGGGGATGCCATTTACACTTACACAAACACTGGTGACAGGTGAGTGACAGGAAAGCAGAGGGAAATGTACAAAAAACAGTTCAACTCCAATTTAGCACAGTGGATTGTCTCAGCACAAAACTGGTAAGGGAGACTGGGGTAAAAAGAGCCTTTTTTCTTTTTTAACTCATTTTTCCGTATCTTGGATATCACGAGTAAGCTGTACAATGAAAATTTACTGCTGTACAATGTAAACTGGACTGTTGACTCAATTTGCCCCACAGCATTTGCCTCATTTTTGCCCACACCTACCATTTGAGAAATTATCTCTAGATAACAAACATCAAAAATATTTTAGACCTGGATACAGCTGCTTTGATGGAGCTGCCAAAAACTGTTTAAAAAAAAATAAGTTCATTATATTTCATGGCTGTCAGTGCACAGAACGTGGATAAACATAGCCACTGGCTCATCTTATTCCACTCTGCTCCTACTACCAAGTTGTTTTCAGGAAGAACAGGATGTGATAAATCAAATATATGGACGACTATTTTTAGTGTAATATGTTCAAAAAACATCCTTCTATGAGGATAACACACCACGACAGCATTGAGATCAGACTAAATGAGTTAACTGGCAGTCGGGTGGTCATCATTCCCCAAAGAAATACTAATGATGATCCCTTCACTTTAAGACTATAGGCCTTGGCTGTGAAGTGTTTCTATTTTGGTCATGTGATAATGTGTCAATGTTGATTCCAGCATGTTGTGCTGCCACCTGGTGGCCAAAGTATGAATGTAAACGCTAAAATTAAGAGTTTATTTTTCTTCTGCAAATGCAGTCTGAACCACTTTAAGAGAATTGTGAACAGGGTGAATAAAGGTGTTTCCAGTTTACGGATGAATGCACAGGAAAATAATTTACAATCCCTCAGAGTTGCTATTTATTCAGGTTGTTTATGATGCAGTCATGTTCAAATCTATGGTTTAAAACTACCTCTAGAGCTTTTTCTGTAGATAGCACTTACAATGAAGGGGAAAAGTCAGATTATATGTTCATCACTGACACTTTTCACACATGTTTTGTTTTATAAAAAAAGCTATTTTTTTTAAATCTAACATAGCAAGCTTTTTACACCATTTCCAGGTGTGTTACTGTGGTCAGTTTGACTTTTAACACTTACAGTAGGTAAAAGTACCGTCACAGCTACATTAATACGTACACCTTATTAGTTCTGGGTTGCATTTCTTTTTGCCTTCAGAATTTTTTGTAACATAGATTCAACAAGGTTCTGGAAACATTCAAGACAAGATAGCAAGATGGCACATTCATGATCTGAATCTCCTGTTCCATCCCATCCCAAAGGTTCTCTCTGTTGAATTGAGACCTGGGCTTGTGGAGGCCATTTGAGCACAGTAACCTGATTTAAGCTTTGTGACATATGAATATGGTCAGCAACAATACTCAGCTGGTACTACCGTTCTCTGTCAACCACAAAGATGGTTGTGTGGGAAAAGAAATCAGCAGACCAGCCCATCTGGTAATAACAACAAAGTATCTGAGCTCAAGAACTGCTGCTGGCAGCTGTATTGGTGAATGCTAGGATGAAAAAGCTGAAAGAACAACAACCTGTTAAAATGTTCAATATCTTTTTATTTACCCATGTGTTCATTTGAATTTCAGTTTCAGACACAGTGTTACACAAGCCCTGTGTTTGCATAGGTCTGATAATGAGGTAAAACATGGGAGTTGGCATTCTGCATTTCCCTTTTACAGATTACAATTCCCCAAGCAGTCACAATATGACACAATATTTAGAAGCACCTAACAGTAATGCCAAATTATTACTGCTCCAAAGCCTGCGGTTACACGACCACCTTTTAAACCCTTCAGAGCATGAGAACTCAAAAAGACAATTAAAAAAATTAAATTAATGAAATTAAAAACTAAAGAAATGGAAAAAAGTCCCTCACAGCTCCTGCTACATATCAGACATGCACTTTTCACCATAAGAATAAACTTACAGCACGCATGCACTTCTTTCACTGGTTACTATTAGTCCAGTTAAAACCCATTATTATTCACAGATAAGAACTTCATTACCGGCATCTTTTCTTAATATAAGACATCCGTTTATGGCTGATTCGCTTTAAGAGGCATCACGTTTGGTACAACGGTTTCTCTGTAAACATTCGTTTCTCTTTGATTTTGTGAATAAATACTCCTTCATTTATATTTCTACCAACATAAGTAAAAGAAACTAAAAGCTCTGGCTTCAAAGTTGATAAAGCAGACACATGTAATACACAAAGCACTCATAATTAAGCCTAAATCTTAGGCTTAAAACATCTCTACTTTATAACTTGCTGTAATTATATAATTTTCCACATATTGCACACCAGTGTACAGCGTCAAGTATTCCTCGCTTATCACCTTTTTTACGACCTGGCACCGCACTGAAAAGATATTCTGAGGCAGTCTGTCACTGGATGTAAGCAGTGGTCCCCAATGCCTCCCTGAGCTTGTAGATTAGGCTCTAGAGAGAAGAAGTGCAAAAATGTTTTAATAAAATGTAGGACGTTATTAAGATCTGTTTATTCCTACAGAGAGACATTTGGGAACACAAGACCACTTACCTGTTTGGCATTTTCTGTCCAGCAGATGGAGCCAAACCAGGTTTTCCTCGTTGCAAGGCATTGGTGGTAACCTGTGGGCCTTTCACAGGGTCCTGCAAGACAAGTGAGACGTTCCGCATTTAGTTCACTGATGCAAAAGTACACACTTTACTTATTAATGCAGAAGAGAAGGATTTACCCCTGATTGTTTTTTGATAGGGCAAGGCGGTGGAGGTCTGTTTGGGGGATTTGGTCTATTTTGGGGTACTGCTGAAGACTGTGATGAGTTTTTGGGATCCAGGGAGCGTAAAGGTGGAGGTCTTGTAGGTAGTGCAGAAGCCTGGTTGGGTTTCTGTCCTGGAGGGACAGGGGGAGTGCGACCCTGAGGAGAGATCACTCTCTGGGGCTGTGGTGTCTGCTTTCTCTGCTCTACAGCACACATTGGTATGGGAGGAGGCTTCCCTGCGGGACATACGATACCATTCCTGGGTCGAGGTGGGGCAGACGGGCTCGGATGCAGAGAAGACTTCCCATGTGGAAAAGCACAAAGATGACAAGTATTTTCAACATTTTTTATGTTACAGACATTACATGACAGACATTACTGAGGTGGTCAAAGAGTGGGCTTATTTACCGAATTCTTTAGCAAGAATGTTGGGTTGGCATGACCATTGGCACGACTGTCCGAATTAAGAGACTTGACATCAGGTGGCTCGGAAGTGTGGATTTCATTCATTCTGGATGTTCGTACAACACAAAGCAAAAACGTTATCTGCGAAGTAAGTTTTTAGTGTTTAGCAACTTCAGAACTACATACTTTGGCACTGGTGGTGGAGCAGAAGGCTTCAGCGAGGGGAGCTTATGTCTGCCGAAGCGCCAAAAAGCAAAAGCAGCCAAACCCGCCAAGAGAAGCAGGAAGGAAGTAAGGAGGGCTGTACCAACGCTTCCTGTTGGAATATAAAATAGACAAGAGTCAGAAAATAAACAAACACCAAAGAAATTGCTTTAATTAACTGCACATTAATGATTAGTGCATGGGTCTCACTGCGGTTGATGACAGGCCCGCTGTCCACACTACCCCCTGATCCTTTCTGGTCGCAGAGAGGAGGAGCCCAGCCTGGATCACAGTGGCAGTTACGGTTGTTGTTGCACAGCTGGTAAGAGAATAAGTCACATTTTTTATGACTGAAGGAGAATCAGGGACAGGAAGTCAATGTTTTGTAACAAAATGTAGTAAAAAGGGTCTGCCGAAAAAAATTTGTATAGTTTATGGAACATTTTGCAGAGGTGACCATATTGCTGCATAATACAGCCGTGGTTTCCCATAAGTAAGATGCCTGAATGCCAGACCTTTACTTGTTTATGATATGTTTTTTTTTATATTGTTGAGTTGCTACTTTTAATTAAGCAAAGGATCTGGACCGTTCCTGCACCGCTGCTTAGGGCTGCCAGCTTTCAGTAATTGTAGGCTTGCTGCCAAATCTTTCTCAGAAGTCCAGAGAAATCCATCAAACCAGCATCTCTTCTGTGACACACTGAAACTTACTCCGTGTCCGTGGCACTTGGCATTGCATTCCCCCGCTCTGAGAAAAGATGCATTGCGGCATAATCCGTTAAAGCAAATCTGTTCAAACAAAAGAAGCGTGAGGAAGAACATTAGAGAAGCACTTCGAGACAAGTTGCTTATCCCCTTTCAGGTGAAAACTGAAATCGCAGATGATCCATTTTCTCTGTCTGATCGAAACATTTTTGTCTGCTTTGTTTGTGACTTAAGATCAGGTGAAAAAAAAAAGTAGTACTGGTACATGCTCTTTACTACTACTGCAAACTCTGTTTAGTACATTTTCATAACTCTCACCAAGTCTTCGCCACACTTGGTGCCCGTCATGACCAGACCTGGATCCAAAGTGTCACCCTGTGGCTCCTTTTCCTCCTTGTCAAGCTTGTACACATGTGTCCCCTTGCACATGATTCTTCTGTAGCCCTCAGTAACCGTGGTTTCTATGACAACCGCATTTTGCTCAATAGGCTTGGAGGCTGAAGCCAAACACTGGATTTTCCCACATTTAGCATCCCTGTCATGTAAACAGAACCCCCCACCCAAAACAACAAAGTTAGACTTCAGTTGAGGGAGAAGTAAATGAAAGTGTGATTAGTTTGTTGCTGAACGTTTTGGTTTTCACCTGTCACTACAGCGCCGGTAATTCCCAGACTCATCTTTGCCACAATTCCCATACATATTGCCAGCTTCATTTACCCTCTTAAAGCACAGGTCAGGGGCCGGACGACCATCTGTGGTTTAACAAAAAACAACAACAAAAAAATGCACAGAAACATATTTAAACGTGTGAGCTCACGCAAACACAATAACACACATGCAGACATGCAGTCAGGTTGTGTTATTTGACCGTCTGATGAAGACCAGATGGCATCCCTTACTGTTCAATGTGGCTCCTGTGGTACTACAAAGGCTCTGTCACCACATGAACATGGACACTGTCCAATAACAATCCCTAGTCCTGTGACCCATCAAGGACTCATCTTTAAATACACTGAGCCTGACTGGATATTTATCTCTTTAACATTCATTTCTTTATTTAAAAAAAAAAAAGTCCAGAAACTTGGTATGATGCAAAGCCCTACAGATGAAAAGAAAAGAGATATTATTTGTGCAGTCACTTCCTTAAAAAGTAGTGAGCTATTGTTCCTGTGGTTTCGGCATCTTAAAATAATACCAAGACCATTTTAAAGTTCAAAGCATGAGGACATGCACCTTCAAACCATGTATAGTTTGTTAAATTCGACTGTCTCAGTTTTATTTTTGTTCATTAAAAATACTGATTTAAAGTTAGTCTATAATATATATGTATATAAACTTTTATAATCCTTTAATAATAAAGACAATTTTTAGAAGCAAAACCCCCTTTAGCAGAATTAAGTTGAAGTAGTTATTTTCAGTATGAGTTCATCAGTTTCAACATTTTGTGGAGGAGTTTTGGACGACTCTTTGTTACAATGTTGCTTCCGTTCGCTGAGGTTTGTCTGAATTTGTTTATGTTAAATTCTCTTAAGTTCCCACCACATTTCATTCAGACTGAGTTCTGGACTTTGCCTGGACTATTACAACACCTTGATTACTTTCTTGATTGTAGGATTACGTTAAAACACACCTGCATGTTCCAGACCAGCAAACTGCCAAAACCTCTGCTTTTATGAGGTGCTCAGACTTGCTGATGATCAATTAACCAAGTGCGTTTAAGTGAGGATAAACAGCAGTTAGCTATAGATGGAGAGTCCGCTTTACCCACCTTTTCCCCAAAGTGAGCGACACTGCTGCTCAAGGGTCAGACACATGCCGGTGTAACAGTAGGCCTTCCCGCCTGCACATGATGTGCCATCCACTAAATAAAAATCTGCAGGACAAGACTCTGTTTTCCCGTCACAGAACTCAGGAAGGTCACATGACCCCGAGGGAGCACGGCACAGCACACCCGGGCTCTTCAGCTTCACAGTGAAAGACAAAAAGGAGGGTGCCAAGTTTTAAAAGAGTGAATAATGACATAAATAAAGTTAGAAGATTACAACATTTATTCTGTACTAGTGAGAATAAGGGCTGGTGATTTCCCATTTAAATAGTATGTACACTAATATATGTACCTTGCAGTTCTGACAGCAAACTCCGTGGGCACACTCAGCTCCAGCTTTCAGGGTACAGTTGTTGGCATTACAGCATGGACTTGTGCACTCCTGGGCAAAACGTGTTGTAGAGTCATGAAGCCTGGCAAAACCATCAAAAGAAAAACCCGCAGTGCATACACAGAAACACCCACTGACCTCTTCTTCTCCACAGTCGCATTCTTCTCCGTCTTCCAGGTAACCATTACCACAGCGATGCCCTCCATACATTGTCCTGGTGTTGGGCAGGTTAAAGAGACACTTTCCTCCTCCAGAGCTCAGGTAGCTCTTCAGCTCCTTCATGTTGCAATCATTAAACACTCGAGGAAAAGGATGCCTGAGCACAAGGTAAGGAAGAAATCAGGTTCGATTTTCCCTTTCATACTCTATCATATTCTACCTTTCTCCTGGTTTAATGAAAGCAGTTTCTTGTATTGTGGCAAGCTGAATTTCATACCCAGTAGCAGCAGCCATGATACAGCCTCCGTCTTCTGCTTTCGCCTGGCAACAACCTGGAATGTCGTGGCTCATACCAAAGTTGTGTCCCATCTCGTGCGCCATCGTGGCAGCAACACCGACTGATAAATCTGAGTGGTCCTGTTCAACAGAGCACGAGGATTTTAAGATCAGCAGAAATCAACGTGTGATTCTTTGACTTGATGCATGCTGATGTAGCGTAGCATCATCAAATTTAAAACTAAACACACTCATCCCTCACCATGTTTACTCCGCCGGACTGGTATTCAGAGCACATGGCTTTGAGAGGTGCCAGCCCGATGGTCGTGCCCCGGAATGACTTCCCCCTGGAGACAAAAGAGAGCACTTGAAGTTAGTTCCAAGTTGAGAGCATCCCGCTGGACTGCAACCGGTGTTTATTACTGTCTTGCACAGTGATTATGAAACGTACTAGAGTGACACAAGTCCACAAGTGTGACAAAAGAGTGAATGAGAAACACTGACGTGACCAACTGAGCATTGTCGTTGGGGAGACTGCGTAGCTGTTTCTGTCTCCAAGACAGGAACGCTGCCAGGGTGCTGTGCGGGTTATCGGAGACGCTGATCATGTCCTGGCTGGTCCACACCTCCAGACCGATTAGTGCCACACGGATATTTAAAGCTTTGTAGTACTATTGGTGTCGGCAGGGAAATATCAGGAAAAAAACATAAGCATGTTAAACTCCAGTATCTGGGAGTTTTTCTTTTTTTTTTCTGGTTTTAGATCAAATGTTACCTTGTCAACTAGGTTGGCCGCTTCCACTAATTTCTGTTTCGTCTTGTCAATATCAGAGTTGTGCATCTCAAACTGCAACGAACATAAACCACAACGAACACACAGAAATAGAAACTCAACTCAACGTCTACACATCTGTTAAAATATCTTTCCCATAAAGGGTACATCTCACACTTGAAATAAAACAGGAAGTGAACCTTTTTTTTTTTTTTTTGCAAGCGTTCTCCACAATTGGGTTTACTAGCAACTGCACGAAGTGGGAAGCTATACATAATGCAAACTTTATAGGTCATAAATGATAATGATGGCACACACCTAATCCCACATATGAAAAGCCACACTCCCCGCTACCACATCTTAATGGTTCACTGCAAAAAACCCCAGTGTGGTTGCAAAGTCACCCAATATGAGTACATTCCCCACTGTCTTCTCACCTCAGTCTTGTCTGCAACTATGAGCAGCTCTACATATTTCATATTCTGACTCACTTCCCTTTTTTCCTGACGAGAAAGACAACATAATCATGTTTTAGTAAATTTCAAAGAATGTCATCGATGAGGTTACTGCTACTGAGCTCACCCTCAAACCCTGTGGTGACATCATTCCCTTGATAAAGTCATTAAGCCCCTCCTCATGCTCCACTTTGCCATGGTGATGCTGGCAGTGACCCCCGGGGAGACGAACACTCTCGGCTCGGAACACAGCATGCCGATCAGCATCCGTAGAAATGGGAAGAGGCTCTATCAGGTAGCTGATGCTCGTGTTCAGGGAAATTAGTCCCCTAGGAGGGAAAAACAGAGTCATATTCAGAAAATCAGCGATGTCTTAATATTTGTGCGACAGAAGGTCACGCTTCTCTGTTTCTCCATTGTTGTGTAAATAGAGATCAGCTGACATAAACAATCCTCTTCAAAAAGCCACTAATCATAACAGACACCTATACTCAAACACACACGAGTGCATGCAGAGCAGCGGGCCGTGCAGCTGCAGAAAACATCTGGAGAAGTCAGACGCCCACACGTCAACATCCCTTTATGCTGTATTTGCATTCCCTCGCAGAATCTACATTAGCAGGAAGATGGTTATTCGCTCATCCTCCAGATGCAGAACATTAACCCAGAAAGAAATCACACACACACACGCACACACGACTAAGATGTTTGTCAGCCCTCACTAGTTCCTCCTCTGCTGCCTGCCTCTCCTCTCTCTCTCTCTGAGTGTCTCCAGCAGGAAGCAGCAGCTGCTCTGGAGGCGCATCAGGAGAACACACGAGATCTCCAGAACCGAGCTGTACTCAATGAACCAACACTGAAGCCAGTGACCTAATAAACTCGGAGACTACATCAGACAGTACACAGGGCTGTTTCCTGTAACATTATTTATTGAGGCACAGCTTGATCACAAGCTGAAGAAAGTCAAATTCATACATCTTTTACTCCCACTGCCCAGCTGTCGAATTCTCAGCAACTCTCTTTTGGATTTAAAAACCTATACTTATGCAAGCACACTGTCATTTTGTTTCATAGACCTCTGAGTATATAAAACAGAAATACATGTTTTAGACAGGAAGTTTTAGAAACTTGTTTCTAGCAGTTAAGTTTTTAAAAGCATACAACTTATTGCTACTATAGATAAGCAAATGAATGAGCTGAGCGACCAGTTGATCAATATAATCTCTGCACAATCTAGTCGGTATCAAACAATTTCCTGTTTGTATAAGCACAGCTCTTTCCCCTGACAACACGTCTTTTAGCTCTTACCTCTGCTTTCTAAGAAAATGTTGACTTTACAGAAACATCCTCTTTTTTGTCCTTTCAGCTCTTTTCCTTGCCGGATAAATTTAAAGATTTTAAGCCATTTAATCAGAACATAATATATTTCACACTATTGGAAAGAAAATGTCCAAAATGCACAGTGAAGTGGTTATTTAGGAAAATGTTTTCTATCAGATATTTATTCAAACCAATGGGAGTTTAATGAACTTGGAGCTCATTAACATAGGTTTCCATACATTTTCATGCAATGTGTAATACCAAAAATAATTCTGATAATTTAATTAACTAATGAGGAGCAGTCTCATGGCGCTGTCACTTGTTCTGTTATATTTTTATCTATGGATGGAACATGTAGCTTTAAATGCTGTTTTTTCAAACAAACCTTTCTCTTACTCTGAGCCATCTACATCCATCCATACTTGAGTTGGACTTAAATATATGTCACTGTGAAGTTTTATTACTTTTTATATTCTAAAGGTTTTTAAAGACAAGCTTGTTCAAACACCATCCCTGTTCGGATGCATGGTTTACCCTGTCTTGATTCAACTTTATTTGACTTATATAGCGCCAAATCAGAACAATAAACACCTCAAAGCAGCTGCAATAATACAGAGCAAATTCCAACAATCAGATGACACTGTACGAGCAAGCACTTGGTGACAGTGGGAAGGAAAAACTCCCTTTTAACAGGAAGAAACCTCTGCTCGAACCAGAATCAGAGAGGGGAAGCCAGAGATTAATTATAAATAATGATACCTAATGATTAAATGCACACGGAGTAAAAAGAGGTGACTGAAGAAGAAACAGTGCACCATGGGAAGCCGAACAGCGCAGGCCTGTTGGAGCATAACAAGGGTTAGCAAGGGTTTAAAGTCACATGTTCCAGCCCTAACTATATGCTTTATAAAAAAGGAAACTTTTAAGCCTAATCTTAAATATAGAGAGACTGTCTGTCTCCTGAATCCAAACTGGGAGCTGGTTCCACAGACAAGGGGCCTAAAAGCTGAAGGCTCTGGATCTCATTCTACTTTTTATTACCCTAAGAACCACAAGTAAGCCTGCAGTCTGAGAGCAAAGTGCTCTAATTGGGTGATACGATACTATGAGTTCCTAAAGATAGGATGGGACTGATTATTCAAGACCAATGTAATTTAATGAAAGGCTTGTTCATTGGAGGGATTTAATGAATAATAATGAATATGAATAATATGAAATATGAATAAGAAATATTTTTTATTACCTGAGCCCTGAACAAGTGCTGACAGCAACGCTGGAGCCTTCCATGCCCTGAACCTCGCCATGGTAGAAACAGTGTCCCTGAAAAACAACATTTTCATTCATCACACACTGACCTTTTAATGCAAGCAGAAGTAGTAGTATTTATGCCAAAACCTGTCACTAACTGTTTATTACCCTCCTCCCACTTGACTTGATCAACTACACTGATGTTTATCAGTTAAGACTCCCCTCCGCAGCCTAAGAGCATGAAACTATCTCGCAGACTCACAGTGCTGGGTCGAGAAGAGGACTTGCGCGCTCCATTGGGTGTGTACCATATTTCCTGATATCCAGGGGCCAACAGCTGCCTGGGTAAAAAAACACAAACTCAGGGACAACAAAATATTCTATATTTTGTGACAGCAATGCAGTCTATGGAAACAACAATATTGTGAAATGGTGGTGAAATACAAAACTGCAGGAAGCTGAGAGGTTAGCAGAGGACAGACTCTCTGCAACAGCCCACAGCTCGTAAAACATTCACTCTAACACAGGCGCTCCCCAAAAAAACAAAGTGCTTTAAAGATTTAAACAAAGAGCCTATTGGTGACAAGAGAGCGCACAGAAGAATGTGGGAAACTGTAATCAAAGCCATATGTACCTTCCCCCAGTGATCCTTTTTACTTCTTGGCGAGTACTAGTCTATTGCTGAAGCAAGAGATGATAACTTCCCTATGCTGACAGTTTCAGTTGTTGGCATGTCCTGACTGCATTTGTTTGACAGATGGATTATTTACAAGTGCTCTTGAGCTTCTTTGCTATTTTTCAGGCTGTGAAGCAGAAACATGCATATGCATGACACCGAAAACTTTCTTTGGATAAAATATCATAATCCTCTTATTTTCTATTTATCTGTATCAGCACAATTAAGTCCAATGTTTATTGCAAACCATTCTTCCTGTTTTCAGTCATAAACTTTAAGTCATCTTCATCTTCTCCTCAGGCCAACTCAGCAACTGGCTGTAACTGCAGAGAAACTCAAGCATATCTACTGATGTTGTTTCCTGCAGCATTAAACTGCAGGAGTTTGACTCAAACAAACCAAAGATCTTAAAGATTTCCTTATTATTAATGCTTCTTCATTTATTTTTAATCTAGTGGCTTTTAAGGGAAATAGAAAAATAAAAATGTAATCTTCTTGTAAATATGCCTCAGCCAAATTTGATTTCTTAAGTTAAATGAGAAGATCCTTATCACTGTCATATATTTCAATGAGGAACAAATGATTAAACTGCTTGAAATTATGTTCTGCCCAAAGGCAGAAAAGCCCATCTACCTCCCTATCCAAAACCTTGGATAGGTATTGTAACTAAGGGATGTTTCTGAGTCACTTGATTTAGCCCTAACTATACCTATAAGCTTTATCGAGGATAAGAATGGCTTCTAATCTGACTATCTGACCAAATTAGCACAGATCCACCAGTGTTAAACTCATTGAAAGGATGATGCAAATTTTATTTTTCATCCCTGTTAGATGCCAAGAAGGAAACAAGCCTCTTAAGACAATGACAGCCTGCTGATGAGAATCTGAAATAAAACAGGCAAAGACACAAAATGACTACTTTTAACAGATTATGACTCACAGGAAGAAGGGGCTGGGATCCACATAGACATATAGGAACTCTAAAGGGGGACCTCAAAACGATCGGTGGGAGGTATGATGTCAGCATGAACGGGATCATGCTGTGATTTGAGCTAAATGTCATTTATATCTGTAATTCCTCCAGTTTTCCAGCTTCCCTAACTTCCTGAAGACATTTCCCATCATCCTCTGTGTCAACTGTATGCCAGTTTAGTGGCAATTAATGACATTAGATGACTGAACTTTAGCCTGCTGCTGTTCCACAGTCATTTCTTCCATGACGGAACCATACAAGTACTCCACTTCTGTTCTCCCTTATCCTCACTTGACAGTCAGCTGCAGTTTCTGAGCTGAATCTTGCTGTTCCTTGGGGACTCATCTTAATGAAAGTTTGAATGAAAAGTCTAATCCCAGAAATGTATTTGTAATTTACTTTGGTATCATTGATGGTAGTTCATGCTTAAGAAATAGAAATGACTTAAAACATGGCAAAATAACATCTAAAAAATGGTAGACAGATTTAGGACCCAATATTTGTGATGTTACATCTGATGTTGAAGCCCCGAGGCCTGTGTCGAGCAAAGGGGGCATGTCCAAATGAAGCCTGTGTCGAGGCCCGTATCGTTCTGCAGCACATGACCATTATGGATCCACAACTTTGGGGGCATTTTACATAATATCTCCCAATAACAACATACATCTTCTCAAATCGATCTCAGAGCGGACGGTACATAGGCTTCTGTGATATTACCTCTGCCTTTTGGTGAAGCAATTGGAAAGATTCAACACATTCATGGTGATTTATCACACCATCACTAACTATTGTGCAGGACTCCAGAGACAATAGCTGAACTCAAAATAAAGAAATTTATTACTGGAATGCGCAAAAAATACAAAACAAAGCTGGGCTTCAGCCAAAAGGAAATGAGGAAAAGAAGGGGTTAAATACACATGAGGTAATTAGGGAACCATTATACAGCTGGGGAAAATGAAACACGGGTGAACAGAATCTAAGTAACAAGACAAGGGGACCCAAAACTGAAGACAATACACACAAGACTAGGGACTGGCAAAATAAGACAGGAAGTAACAAAACATGAATACGCCTACACTGAGGGAAACTTAGCTGGAGACATGAAACACAGGGGAGGCTGATAAAAATAACAGGTGACAAAACCAAAACGCCCAAAATACTAATCAAAAATACACTAGACTAGGACTTAATCATAACCACAAACATAGAACTCCAGAAATCTATAATTACAAGAACACTGGAAAATCAATAAGAAAACTCTTAACTGAGGACAAAAAACAATGAACTCAAAAGACCGAGTCAATGACTGAGCAATCGTGACCTAAAAGTTGACTTTATAGCACTTCTAACTGTAAGATCTAAGGTGTGCATTAATGATGAGCTAGTTACAACCACAGAAACCAGAGAATAACAACCTGCGGGTGTGTCTGAGTTTCATTTCTAATCACCAACGTCTCCAGAAGTTGGAGCTCGGTTAGAGAAAGAAATGAAAATACTGTACAGGGTTCAAGTAAATGGTCAACCTGCAGGGTGGTGAAACATATTAGAATAACTGAAATAGAAAGATAAATATCACTTAGTTAGTCATTTGTAATTGAAATTAAATGAAATATTGCAGATAATTAAAAACTTTTACACCCTTTATTAAATCAGTTATAATTTGGCCAGCTATGCAGTCTAATGGCACCACAAAGCCCTGAGTCAACTGCCGTGAAACTCTGCAGCAACACTTTTGGAATACCCCAAAGCTTTATGTATTCTGCTGAATACTGTGACAGCTTTCAAGTAGAGACTGGAATAAAAAGAAGAAAAAAAAAGCTTTGTCCAATGGCGGTCAGCAGCAGCGACTGGATGTCATCCAGCGCTTGGACAGATGCTGTGATTGAGGAGCCTGAATCACGGCAGTCTGGCAGTGAAGCTGAGACAAAGGCTTGGTTCAGCCTCAAGAGGAGAAAGAAGGGATGGGGGAAGAGTAATGCTAATGTACTTGAGAGATAAAGAAGGGGGGAGCGAGAGGGAATTTGGGGTAATGCTTTAAGGGTCAGTGGGTCACATTCTCTCATAGTATCAGATGACATCACCACATAGAGCTGGAAGACGGGGAGGAGGGGGAAGGCTGATGCAAAGTCAAATTACCTCTCAGCAACAGATGATGAAGAGGCTTTTATTGTAGATGGAGGCTAACGTTCTGCGTGTGCGGAGCCTCGGTTGAACACACACACACAGGCTAACACAGAGGCCTAGATTAATGCATCTAAGCAAACAGGACGGCTGTGAAACTAAACATAGACACAAGGGAAACAAGGACAAGCAAATCCATGAACCCGCTCTCTGTTCAACAGACCTGCAATCCATCAGATCTGCGCTTTCAAGTCATGTTTGTGTTCTTTTTGGGGGTGCACAAATGTGTCTGCGAGTGTCGTCTGTCTGCGTGTGGCCGCAGACGCCCAAGTCTGACCGCAGGGAACATGTGGGAATGTATATTTGGATTAAAGCCCTGGGGGGATATCAGACGAGGTGAGAGAAGGGGGGAGAGAAGGAGAAAGAACAGGGTGCACATTTTTTAAGTTGGCCAGTGGAAAGACATATAAGGTGTGGGCATGATGACAAGGGACAAGAGGGGAAAGGAAGGAGAGGAGAAACAGTATAGTGTGATCTTCCCATGAGAGTGCTTAATTCAGATTAATGCACTTAAGGGTGTGCAGAAAGGACATTAAAGAGGAGAACAGAGAAAGTCAGGAGGAGGAGGAAGCAAGAGTGTCGGCACATTCTGAACCAGAACTGACCAGAACATCTCTGCTTTCCTCTTTTCATGACTTTCAACACCTCAAGCTCATCGTTCAGTTTCTTACTGTTTCCTGCCTCGCTCACTCTGTTTTTACATCCTTTTCCTGCTACCTGAGTCAGCACTCACTATGGCCCCTGCCTTGCTCTTAACTGAATTAACCCTCTGCTGGTGCACTACAGTCTTTCATTAAGATAAAAGCTCAGGCAGCCACTTATACACAACCACACCAGTGAAGTATAAATGCTAAAGAGCCACACAGATACACACACATTCAAAAACATGACCAGGGAGGACAGAAATGGATTGAGTGTTGACTCGAGCCATGGGGAGGGGGCTGATGCCCACATAAACTCACAGTTATGTTTTCCCCAAAGCTTTGAATAAGTGATTTAAGGAGGACAGCTGGAGCTCTCACATCGTTTTTTTTTTTAATTGAATTGAATTCTTGTCCGGTTTTAGGTGCAATGAGGACATAAGGGAGTAACCAGGACACAGGGTGGACGCTGGCAGCATTTTCTCTGGCTTGTCTCCAAAATCAGACATTAATCTCCCTTGGCATAAACTGCTTTCTGCCTTAGCCCTGACTCAAGTCTCACATTAGACCAGCAAAGGATAAACAGAAACAGGGTAGGCTAATCCAGAATAGCATTCTCTGTGGGGCAACAGAGTTGGTGGGCAACACTGGTGAGCCTAAGCCTAAACAATGAATCTACAAAAGAAGCTGCAAGCTTTCTTTGAACCTGCAGCACCGCTCATGCAGCGCACTGTACAGGAAATATGAGCTGAAGTGAACTGAAGCCTCGTTTTTGGGGTTTTTTTTTTTAACGAATGTTAAACTGTCTTCTGACTTCAATACCTACATCCACATAAGCAAAAACAGCAGAAAATGGTTGCCTGGATGCACGGATGGAATATTTGCATAATTTTTTCAGCTCAATACAGCTCTCAAACACAGTACATTAAAGAATCGATAGTAGAGATTGCGATTGAACATGCAGTTTTATACTAAAGTGTGTGCATCACAGGATACACTGCTTCAGTAACTAAATCCAGCTTTTCAGAAAAAAGTAAATATCTTTACAGAAACCTCTGTAACTCTGACTGCAGCAGAAAAAAACTGTTATGAGTTCATCCATTCCCACAGCTTCTCTGTTGCACAAAAAATGAGAAGTTTCACAAAAGAACACAAGTTTCACAATATTTTTTCCTGTCCTGAGTACCGAGCGGGGATTGTAGTTCCTCTTTCTTAGGAAAAAATTGTAACATATTTTATTTGCACCATTCAACACCTTGTTGAATGGTTTTGTGGTGTATCTTCTTCAGTTTCTCTCTCACCACACATGCACAGGTGAAATACCTCAGGAGGAAATGTAAGTGAGTGACCACCTGCTGGGTTTGGAGAACAGGGGGCAAGATCCCCTCAGGGGACAGTCAGTCAGACACGGTGGAGTCGGGGCTTGTTAGTATTTGTGTGCCTACGAGTCAATGAATGACAGAGACGGTATGCAATCGAGGGTAAAAACGGACTTCATTCCTAATGTTCCTAAAAGCTTCCCGGTCCACTTGTGCGCTGGCTCAAATCCAAAAGTGATAAACCGCAGCTCCGTTGTTACCACTGATATCTCAAGAGCTGCAACCCCCCCCCCCCCCCCTCCCCAAGCTAGCACACAGTCTATTAAACAGATGAGACACCAAGCTCCCTTCCTATCACCAATCCATTGTTACTGGACAGGAACCGCTCCATCAGATTAGAGGGCGTTAGATGCAGAGGCACAATCCTCACTTCCTGATTGCCTCATCATGCCCTGGTTGCACAGATCGGGTGTCATCCCTCTAGTGTCCAAAAACCATCAGCCTGCTTTCTTCTGCTCATCCCCCTTCTCAGCACCCCCTCAAGGGGCGCTGACCTTATAAATGCGTCTATGTGACAGTTAACATCTGGCCAAATAAACAGAGGTATAGAAAGGGCATGTTGTGGAAGTCAAAGGAACAATGCCAATGAGTGATTTAATCGGCTCCTCTAAACTACTGCTTTACTCATTTTGCATGGAAAGACAAGGCTGGTGTTGAAAACTCAAGTTACTCACTCATTTTTCTCTAATAGTAGTCTGAGCTCCTGGCCCTCAGCTGTGATGAGAACCTGCGCCTCTGCTGGATGCTGGAAGCAAAACATTAAATGCATACTAATCAGTGAGAAGAAGTGACAGTGCCAAGGAAGTATTTCCCCTTTTCCTGATTTCTTAGTTGTTGGTTTTTTGCATATTTGTCACACTTATATGTTTCAAATCATGAATTAATTGTGATTCAATACATGTTCTGGAAAGCTGAGTTCAATTTTATTAGCCACACTCTATAAGCCCCAATTACTGCTAGACCCTGTCTGAAAAAGTGAAGTAGGCTAAAAGATCTCAAAAAACAACAAATAAAACTGTAATCTAAAGAAACAGAGTCACTGACATTTATCAGTCTGGAAAGGGTTACAAAGCCATTTCTAAGGCTTTAGGACTCCAGTGAATCATGGTGAGAGACATTGTACACAAATGGAGAAAACTTTGAAGTGGTGAACTTTCCCAGCCTACCGAATTTACCCCAAAAGCGCATACTTGACTCATCCAGGAGATCACAAAAGACCCCACAACAACATCTAAAGAACTGCAAGCCTCATTTTCCACAGTTAAGATCAGCGATTATGATTTAACAATAAGAACTGGGTAAAATGGCACAATGGGGGAGTTCCAAACCGAAAACCACCACTGACCACAAAGAACACAAAGGCTCGTTTTACTTTTGCCAAAGAATATTTTAATGATCCCCAAGACTTGTGGGAAAACATTCTGTGGACTGACAAAAGCAGAACTTTTTGGGAGGTTTGAGTCCAGTTACATCTGGTATGAAACTAACGCAGTATTTCATATTTCATAAAAAGAACATCACAGCAACCAGTCAAGTGTGATGGTGGTAGTGTGATGGTCTGGGGCTGCTTTGCTGCTTCAGGACGACTGCCCTCATTGATGGAACCATGAATTCTTTTCGCTACCAGAAAATCCTGAAGGAGGACGATCAGCCATCAGTTCGTGCCTTGAAGCTCAAACACACTCGAGTTATGCAGAAGGACAATGATCTATCTACAAAACACCAGCAAGTCCACCTCTGAATGCCTAAAACAACTACATGATGGTTTTGGTGCAGGCTAGTTAAAGTCTGGACTTAAATCAGATGGAGATGCTTTGACATGACCCTCCACTCTGGCTGAAATAAAACAATTCTGCAAAGATGAGTGGGCAAAATTCCTCCACAGTGATGTTATTGCAAACGCTTGATTGCAGTTCTTGCAATCTGATGGTGCCACAACTAGTTATTAGGTTTAGGACCAGGTGGGCTTTGATAGCTTTTTCTCTCAATAAGCAATCGTTTAAAATCATTTAAAACCTGCTTTTTATTTACTCTGGTTATCCTTGCCTGATCCCTTTGTTTGATCTGAAACATTTAAGAGTGAGAAATATGCAAAAAATATAAGAACTCAAGAAGGGGGCAAGCACTTTTTCCACAGCAATGCTTTACACAAAAGTTTTCCTATATTAAAGCTGGATGTGTGTCAGTGCGTCTAAAGCATTTTGTTAGTCAGAAGGACAACGAGCGAGACAAATTCACCTCTTTGTTGTCAGACCTCTTGTGTCTGAGAGGATGCAGCCATATGGGATAAGTAATCTCATAACTCTCCACGTTCTCAAGGATGCTTTCCAGCGAAGCCTGTCTGGTTTCTCCTGATTGGAAACACATGGAACGGAGGGAAAAGGTTTAAAATACCACAGAATGAGAGTTAGCGTCTTATCTTTGCTGCTAGTTAAGAAACAACACTGGAGATCCACGTTGTCGTCTACATAACCGACACACACCTGATGCAACCATTTAAACGGGAATGCATCCCTGCGCAAAACAACAGTCGTCTATTCAAAGCAGCCATCCAAATTCTAGTCGTGCCGGGGAACACTTGGACTCACCATTGTAAACAGCGTCTTCAGACACAGCAGCAGCGACGGCACAGTAGAGGACAACTATGAGGCACACACACACAGAGCACCGCGCGGCATAGGGAGGTGGTGATGGTGGTGGTGGAGGACGCGCTCCTGGACGCATTCTAAAAACAAACGGCTCCGGGTGAAGTCGCTCAGCAGAGGCATAAATGTGCGGTGATCCGGCCCGGTTGCTTCACATCACAGAGGCAGAATACGGTGAGATGCTGGCACACCATTTCGCCTAACCACTCCCCTTCGACAGACAGAGAGGACGATGAGCCGAGACGAGGGAGATTTGCAGTCAGGAACAAACGTTCGAGCGAGAAGGAAATCACGATCATAGAGCTTTTTAAGTGAAAATCTATAAACGGGATTATTTTAAAAATATATCAATTTAGCGCATTTAATTTATTCTAGAAGTCTTGAAATGGTTATTTTAGCACTATTTGCACCACTTCAAAGGATATCCTACTGCACTTCCACAAATTTGAAAGACAAATCAGTGGCAAAACTGACAGAAATACCAGATCATGTTTAATTCAACTCTGTTTTATTTATATAGCCCCAAATCACAATAACACTCGTCTTTATATTGTAAGGTTACCCTAAAATAGTACAGAGAAGACCCCGACAATCAGACGACCCCTACGAGTAAGCACTTGGCGACGGTGGGAAGGAAAAACTCCACTTTAACACGAAGAAACCTTCGCCAGAACCACGCCAGCCATCTGCCCCACTTCCCATTATTTGACTACTATTTTCATTTTTTCTCACTTTCTTTTCCACCAAAACATTTTTAATGAAGGCTTTCTGTTGTTCTCTTTTTATAACATGCTTATCCATTGCAGCGTCTCTCAGAACAAGTTATGGACCTTTAATGCCACCATAGGCTAGACTATGGACTGTTGCATTCATGTTATACATTGAAAATATATAAATGAAAAGATAAGTGTACATTAGCTGTACTATATATGTTTTTCATAATTATTTAGAATAATTATGAACAATTATTATGAAATAATTAAAAACAGTAATCAATGCAATTAGACTCTAATTTAAGACATTCCTGATGACATCACTAGGACATCTGCAGAGTCATGTTAGTTTCAAATGTAAAGCTTTTTGACAGCTGCTAAAGATTAAAAACTACTGTCTACAACAGGGTTGTCAAATGTAAGGCCCGGGGACCAGAATCGGCTGACAAAGGCTCTCTGGACTGCTTTGGAAAATGTAAAGGAGGGCATACATTTTGAACTTTTAACTGTATTTTCATAAGTTTTACAGCTTTTCCTACTAATGAAGACCTCTCTGATCACCATTCATACTACACTAAAGTAATTAGGTAATAAATAAATGACAGAAAAGTTCAATTTTTTCACTATATAATACACAAATGTCTTTTGTTTTGTTTTAAAATTTTCTGTTAATTAGAAAAAGCTTTTAGTGTTATATTTAAAGGATAGTCTGGACAATGAGCTACTAGACCTTTTGAAAAATGCCATAAAATACCCATATGGGTCCAGTGGCTTTGTGTGTTTTCCTTTTTAAATGACCTAAAGACTGTGTTTTAAATTTAGTTGGCGTTATCACACACCATCTGGCCATTTTACCAGTAGCTTAGTAACCTTATCAGAACTGAAGGACTAACCAAAAATACAAATAAATACAAGCTTTCAATTTAGGTCACTCCTGAATTTATTGTCTAACGTAGTAGACCTGCGAGTAAATGTTTGGCATTGCATATGCTGTCTTTAAATAACTGCACCACTTGTTCTAACAGGTTCCGGTATCTGAACTTTCTAGGCCACACGCTGAACCACTGGACGGACTGTTTGCCATTGACTCAAGCATGCAGATTAGATATGTTATTAAAGTAACATACAGTATAGCATAGTATATGCTGATATTTTAATTACTATATAATTGTATCTGTATATAATTGTTCATGAAATCATTCTAGATAATGACCGCTGTATATTTGAAGCAAAAAGGCCTCCGTATTAGAATTTGCTCCACATGTGTGAGTAGAAAGTTAAATTTTAATTACATAAAATACAGTAAAGCTAAATGCTTTTAACAAGGTCACAGAACCAAAAATATCAACAGTAACCGAGTCCACCTAAAGTAACAACATACAGTAGGCTCCTACTAGTTTAGGCTTCCAGCAGCCATTCATACTGAGCCGGTCATTTATAAGTGTGATGATAACTACCCCACAGTGCACATGTCAAGGATAAAGTGTATGCAGGGTGTGTGAGGTATTCTTAGCTCCGATGACAGTGCAGCCCATTCACGTCTCTAAATGGTATGCTGGCTTCAAGACAAGGCCGTGAGTTCCTGTCAAGGTATTGATTTCTGCTTTACTCTGCTTATTTCTTTTCTTACTGGACACTGCAAGGGAATGCTTTGCAGAAGTAGTATTAAAACTCAAGGATTAGAATTTTAAGGTAAAATAGATCTGACACATGTTGAATACCCCTGAGTAATGAGAGCAGGAGGCCAAGAGAAAATATGTCAAACGTACTGAAAGATCAAGTGTTGGTAGTATTCTAAATGTCATTCATGGTATCAGATGAGGGCATATTTTGGGAAAGGCAACCTTAGGAGAGCCACATGCAGGAGTAAATAGATGTCACACTATTAAAACACTCACATCTGCTTTTCTTTAAACATGACAGACATCATTATGCAGTCAAAGAAGGGAAGTTCCTACATCTTAGGAACATTTTTATATATGAAAGTAAGAATACATTGGATCTTCATGGGTAACATGTCATTTGACACAAAGTCAATATAAAGCTGTAGCTCTGGAGTCGCTGCTTAAAAGGGTCCGCCTCCACCTCTGAGGTCAGATGCGTTCAGAGTTGTTCTCCTTCAACAGGAAAAGTTCGGTTAGCAGTTATCATCCTCCAGGATGTCTGGGTGCTCCTCCCAGAACTGCTCTCCTATAAGGTCACAATGGTAGGCCTCTACCCTCCTCCTGCTGCGTGTGACGGGCATGTCCTTTTCTTCCCCATTTGGCAGCTTTATGCGTTTAATGACAGTCTCATCTCGCTAGATAAGAGAAATGAGAAAACTGATTAATATAAGTAGTTCAACATTTGGAGAATAGATAAGGAGTAGATAAGCAATCAGTCCGGTACCTAAACCCTGTAAAATTATTTTGTGGGATTTGGTTTTGAGTGCATTTTAAAAAAAAAAAAACCCTCAGAGGAGCTGGTGCAGTGTGATGCAACCTAACTTAAATTTCTATGAAACCAGCATTTCCTGCAGTTAGTGTCAGATCTATATCCGGTGCCACAGCAAGTGGCAGCCTGACACACTACACATTACAGTGATCTATACTTTGATATTTATTTATACATTTGATCCTATGAAAATCTCTTCTTTCCTTTTGATTTTTGTGTCAGTTTAAATCTCCCTTTCACAACCAAGGAGCATCTAACTGCGTAAATAAATGTCCTATTAAACCAAGGAAATGCTACTATTACATGAAAAAGACATTTCTAAAAATGGTTTTTTGTTATGTTAGTGGCAGAACTCTTTTCTCTTACACTCCATCCACAATGTAATGTCATGTGCAATAAAAAAAATTGTATGGAGCTGCTGACATTTCTCTTTCATGCACAACAACAGAAATACCAATAAAGGGGAAAAAAGGCAGTGTGGTGATTTTAATGTTTCAATCTCAGACTTCACTGCTTTTAACAAGAAGAAAAACAGACACCATTTGAAAAAGTGAGCCGTTAGTTTGCTTAAACATGCAAAAACAACCACAGACTATATAAAATATGGTCACACCCATGACCCACTGGTTTGTGGACTACTGTTTTGAGTTTGGGAGAGAGGCATTTTGACTGGTGTTATAAATCCTGATCTGACTAGCGAGGGGTGGATGTGACTGAGAAGAAAACTGATGTTGCACCACACAATAGCAATCTATCAATCACAAGGCAGCCATTCTAAAATGCATACCCTGCTTTAACATCTATTTCACTGCAAATTTGGGAATAACTTAAAAAAAAATAAAACAATGTGTTATGTTGAGGTAGGACTTTCAAAGTTTCAAAAGGTGCGACTTTTACTTTGAAGGCTAATCTTCCCCCTATCCAATTTGCGTCACACTTTCTCAAGTTATTACTGTTACGCTAGTAGTTAGCAAACGCTTGTGGACAAACATGAAGAACTGCAGGCAACCTTGGAAACCTGCTAGCAACCAAAGCAATCACTATGAGCTTTTGGGTGCAGCATCTTCTTTGCAAATATTTCACCAAGGAAGAACCAGCAACCTCCAGGTACTCCACTGCCAGCCAGTAGAAGAATACACATTTTCCCCTACTGGTCCAATATGGCAGACAAATCTTAAGCAATGTCTACATGATTTGAATGAGAAACCTCATAACAAGGGAACTGATTTATGCAAGCACAAGAGTTGATCCTGCTGGCTATTTAAAAGAATTCAGGTTTTAAGGCATTTTTTTAACCTTGGATTCAGTTTCTGGACTACAACAAACTTCTATGTACAGGTTCTGACGTCACCTCAAACTGTTAAAAGGTTTTGCCCTAACTATTTTGACACAAAATTTGGTGCATTGCCGCAGGTGGAGCAATTTGTCTGGTTAATTCCAACAACAAACTCTGACATATTAACTAGGTACTGAACCCCCATTTAGACTAAGTCCAATTTCTTACAGGGACAAGTGGTGTTCATGCACATTAGATTAAGCAATAACAGGCTTCATGCCATGGATGTCCAGGGCTGCACATGTACCGCACTGATTGGATCAGCGTGTCCCTGCACTTCACTGAGAGGCATACCTAACCCGATGAATGGCGGTGGGCGGACTGATCAAAATATCAATAGTATTGACACAAATGCCTGTATCGGTATCGGATTGATATTTGCGTGATAGGATCTATACTTTGTTTCTATCCTTTGAGTTTAGTAGATAGCCCACTGAATAGGGGGATAGATTTAAAACCCTTCTTGAGCACCTCACCTTTTCCCAGATGAGGGTGGTACCTTTCTTGTGGACGGCAGATTCATTGTTGTAGTTGATACCAAATTCTGTGAAGAGGATCTCATTTTTATCCCCAGCCAATGTTCCCTGAAAATGGCAGAAATACTGTGAGACATCCAAACTTAGGTGTGTAGATACACAATCCCTCACATGGTCTTTAGATAGTACAGTTTTATAAAAAGCTACAACAAAAGCATGACAGGAACACCACCGCCCACCAAACCGCTGGTTATATATAGTGGCTCTGTTTCTTTTACTTCAGAATTAAAACTAGAAGAAAATCAACAAGAAATAAATAGGAAACCACTCAGTCATTTTTTTGTTATTATTTGTTATGCTTATTACGTAGGAATTATGAACCATGAATGTTGGATGAGGTGTAAATAAATAACTCATACTGCCTAAACATCCACCCAAAACCCATCAGCTGGTTCCAGACAGCCTCCACAAGAATGAGGTGCTTTCCAGAGGACAGCTGCGTCAGTCTGTAGCAGCTGTCATAGCTAGTGACAGACCTGTTCCTGTACACACTATTTTAATGCACAGTAATAAATTGTTCATAATGACGTAGCTGAAAGCTTACATCTTTTAAATAACCTCTTTGTTTACTCGGATAAAATATCAAAAATAGTACCTTGAAACCTATCGGCCCCTAAAGCCAAGTGTTGTGTAAGTACATAAGTGATATTATTAAATGAAGAAAATGTTTGTTTTGTTTTTAAACTGAAATTTGATAGATTAATTTTTACAATTAAGGCATTCTTAGCTAACGAATCAACCAATTTATTCATTTTCACAGTCCACGTAGGTAAGCATTCATATTTTGGTTTATTACTTTTTGCCAGGTCATCTAAGTTTGTGTTGATGGATAGCTCTACTTGTTTGTTATTTTGGTCTTGGCTCACTCATTTGGGGGCTCATCGTCAGTTTCCTCGCTTCATGGTGGTCTGGTGAGTTATTTGTTTCTGGTTGGCAGTTTTCTATAGCATGTAGGGAAATAATGTTTTCCCTTTCCTAATATTTTTGTGACCTCACCTTCCTTCTGGGAAAAAAATTAGGAAAATGTTAAAAGGGCAGATTTGCTTACTGTGGCTAATTCACAATATTCAATACCCTAAATTAACCTTTTAATTTACAAGTAATAGATAATACATAACTATATCAGCGCCAGACATCACTACCACTAGCTTGTTTCTGATGCTGTTTAGAAGTCCAGAGTCTCGTAGTTGAAAAGCTTTATACCTACCTTAACATATCTGTAGCCAGAAAGAAAAGAATCACTAAGTATGGCAATCAATTATCCTTTATATGGCACATTTTGAGAGATGTGAGCATTCACTGTTGTTTTTTTCTGACACATGATCAGCTGATATGGATCTACAAAACATGCTGCTGGAATCTATTGTTAGGTAGAAGCCAGTGTGTCTTCGTTTGGGACATGGTACACTTTGAATACTGTGTGGATGACCTTGAGTATAAGTGACAGTCTTTAACATATCCATGCTTACCACCTTAAATATGTGGGCATTGGGCATGGTACCTTTTTCAAATACTTATATCTGTTAATAAGCACTTGCATCTGCCAGTTTACACCCAAACATACATTAATCAGCTGTGTTTCACCTTCAAGCGATCCTCTGCCTGTGTTGTGCTGAGTCCTCTTCTTTGCACTAACATCCAAAACACTGTGTTGTACAAATTATTTATGTGGCCTGAAAGAAACAGAGACACAATGTGACATATTTCCACCACACCAAATGTGTGATTTACCATTCAGAGCATCATTTGCACTTACAGTCTGCCTGCCTCCAGCTAAGGTAGTCTCTAAGGTTACGATTGCTAGGATATAGGACCACCCGTCCGTCAAATCCCGGAGGGTACAGGAGGGGCTGATTCTCAAAAAACTCCTTCCAGTAAAACACGTACGAGGAGGAGAACTGGGAGGCCACGTGGGTCATGAGCTTACTGTAAGGAAAAGAGGGGACAAAATAAAGTCAGACAAATGCTAGAGGAGGTCTGTGTGAAAATGATGTTGGTCAACATTATGTAAAACATCAGCACCTGGCTCTTCTTTTGAACCAGGTAGAAGACCGCTTGAAAACAAAGCTGAACTCATCACTTTGGCCATAGGCAATGACAATATCCTCCAGTTCTTCCACGACAGAGCGTGCGCTCCTTGTCATCAGCCCCAAGGCCCTGTCGTCATTGGGCTTTGCAAACTTGTGCTGCTCTGCAAACCTGAAACACATAATGCATTAAGACGCCAAAATAACAATTTGTTTTGAAATTGCTCCTGGTGTTTTAGCGCAAATGAAGAATACTCACTTGTGAAAATTGCGACCATCCAGCCTCACGACAATGTAGCAGTTCCGCAGACAGGTGTCATCTGTTTCGAAGTTGCGCACATACTCAAACTTACTTTTGGCCATGTTACTGGATCTGGAGAAAAGACGGACCGAAGGTGTAAGAGAACAGCACCAAACACCAAATCTGCTCGCTGTACTAATTAGCATTGGGATGCTCCTGAAGAGAAAGCACAAGGAGCGAAAATTATATGTCAACAGTGGGAAAATATTCAGTCAAACGGACAACAATTACTATGATATAAAAAACTAAATCCAATAACTTCAAATGATGGAAAGTGTTATGATTAAAATGTTCTGTGTTATACGTATGTTAGTTCTCCATTTAGAGATCTTTACTTACTATTTACGAATGAATGTCATGTGTGCTGTTAGCCTTCTACACAGACAGCTAACCTTTTGAAAGCCCTTCGATAGCTACGTGGTAAATTGCACCAAAGCAATATTCGAATTTAATAAGTTAATATTTAAACTAAATATATCTAAATAATAAGAATAATTCTCTTCCGAACATTCAAACACGTTGGTTTGTATACAGTCCGCCCAGTAATTGTGTCGTAGCGGAACTACAATCACCCGGAACACAAATTTTCGGAGCTACGGTAGATTTAAAATAAAATGCAAATAATTTCCCGTTTCTTCTAGCCACCTTAAAAATAATGCTTCAATTTTCAAATTTTTTTGGATGCTCTGCGGAATAATTTTTAAAAGATTTTTAAAGATTTTACGAAAGTAATTTGCTTTCTAGCGCCATCTTGTGCCTAAATAGAAACTAAACTAGATACTGTACATCTAGGAGGTTATGGGACTTGTAGTCCAGTTGCTAAACACGACAAAAATACCCAGAATTCATCGCTTTATACACTTCTGCGGTTGTTTTGAACATGGAGGAGAGGGAAAAAAGAAGTGTAAATTCAGACAGTAAGGAGACGTTGTCAGCACCCTACTCCAGCCCGGCCTCAGCGCCGGAGGCTGGCAGTAAAGCCGAGGACGATGGCGCAGATAAACTGGACGTCTGCTCGGATACGTTTGATCCACTCTTGGCCTTGTACTCACCGACAGTGCAGCTTCCCTTCCCAAACATCAAGTGCTTCAACAACGTGGCCGAGTACGAGAGCTTTCTGAAGGGCGGCCGCGGGAGAGCCAAACCGGAGAACGTGGAGAAAAGGCAGCGTAAGGCGATGAAAGGCGTGGTGGACATGGAGCGCATCGAGAGGCTGAAGAAACTCATGGTGAACAACCCGGTGTCTGAGTCAGAGGAGGGAGAAAGCAGCAGCGGCACGACGCGGAGGAAGAGGAGGCAGAAACCTGTGAAAAATGTCCTGACGAGAATGCCCCGTAGGTTCAACACTCATCGTGTAATGTGTTGGAGACCTAGTCCCGCCTGGGCAGTTTCACTGAGCCGCTTTAAACTTTAAAGGAGAGACTAGAATACGATATTTGTATATATTAGAATACACTAAGAACTGACAGACTACTCCAAATAAACTGACAAATAAAATAAAATGTCCCAGTAAAATAGGACTACTGGAGTAATAAAAGAGGCAGAATGGCTTCAGTATTGGTTGGCAGGTTCCTAGCTGTGGCTTACGTATACCCTGAACCCCTTTGCCCCCAATAAAATGAAAACCACATTACACACACACACACATATATATATATATATATTCATATTTTC